>NC_054380.1:79716980-79941980 GCF_017654675.1 Xenopus laevis
CAGTTTGTCCACAAAAAAGTGTAAAAAATATGTGTGATGATTGTGGAGTAGAATAGGTGTATGTACGGGATGTGTCAAATACAGCACAGGACACCAAGACTGAAAATGGTCTTTTAGATCAAAATGATTTTCAAAGCATATGTATTTCTCCTGCTTCTCCCAACAGCTGACACCAAACTCAGATCGATGATAAAAGTACTGTATACGCTATAAGTGGACAGGTGCAGTAATTGAACAAAAGAAATCCAAACATGCAGAGTAAAGTGAAGCTGAAAGACTATGGCCATCAACAGTCTACAAGAGTTGCAGATTAATGGCTGTCAAGCAAGAGTGGGTAAATAAAAATCCTTATAGGAATTAATATTGGAAGACTTTATGGCAAAAAGACAACACAAAGGACTGATTATGATAAAGGAAAGAGATGAGAAGCAGAGAAGAATGACAGGACAAAAGAAACTGACAGCCAAAAGAAAATTCATTTTCACACACTGTCCACATTGCTGTTCTTTCCTGATAGCTCAACTGGAGAAAAGATGAGGGACGTGTACTGTGTTAAATGTTGTAGACACAAAACTGACAGCAAAAAGGCTCTGTCTGTCTATTTTTCAAGGTCACCATGAATCACAATGGAATCATTGCAATGTGCATGGAGATAAGTGGGAGCCACACCTGGCTTAATATCCTGCAACTGTCTAAAACATTTCACTTTGCCTGAACAAAACTTATTTGGTTTGCTTTGCAAATCTATCTATCTGTCTATCTATCTATCTATCTATCTATCTATCTATCTATCTATCTATCTATCTATCTATCTATCTATCTATCTATCTATCTATCATCATCTATCTATATATACACATAGGGCAAAAGCACATGCTACTGAATTCACAAATTGCATCCCACAAATGCTCATTCAGCTTCCTATGAAATGTGGCAGATGGAACTTGTCAGAGTTAGTCAAAATCACTGAAACTGCTGCTATTTTCACCAAGTCACTGGGAAATCTGCACTTGAAGATATTCTAATACTCAAGGCTGTCATTTCATGTTAAAACAAAATAAACAACAGCAAGGAAAAAGGAAACTATTATATTAAAATACTTCCAAAGTTATTCCACAATGTGGCATTTCAGAATTTCAGAATTCCAGATTTATTGCAGACCCATGTGATGGGTCAAAACGAAAGCTACTGCGATTGTGCATTTACTTAAATCGGGTGCAGTCTGGAGTTTGCATTTTCATAGTTTCATAGACTTATCAAAAATGGCATTAGAATACAGTTCACTGGGTACAAGTCTGTAGCAACTATTGATGATACCCTCTCTCCTAGAATAATCACAGTATCTAGGGTCACCATAGATCCACAGCTGCCCAGTGCCAGCAGACACACTTGTGTTTGCATTGAACTTCCTGGCAACTTTGTGGAAGTGCAATGAGTATGTTTGGGTGCAAGTACCTTTAATGAACATGCACAATCTTGCATTAATTTTAGAATGCCCACACTTGCACCTGTGGTCATTAATGAGGGTCATAGTGTGTACCAATCAGTAAATTGATTAATATCAAATAATATTTGTAACATGTCTTAAAAAAGGCACTTATCAAGCTAATCAATGAAGGTGGTATAATCAGTAAACTCATCCTTGCCAACACATTCAACACCTTCACTGGTTGGCCTGTGATCTTGTTTTTTTTATGGACACTTTGTAAGTGCAGTAATATTTGATATTAATACATGATTACCTATACTAAGGGTTAAGGTCCCTTTGATCTTTTATATGTATATTCTATGTTATAATATGCCAGAAGACTTGGGAACCTAAGCATGTCTGCGCTTTTCCTTATTCCATTCCGGCTAACTGAAATGTATAGCCCATTTGTATAACTGATGGCTTCCTGGACAAGAGGTTGGTTTTTAATATACAGCTGCACAGACTCAGGTAAATAGCCTCATTATACTGATAAACATCAGACAGATTAACATCATCCATCATCTACAACCAAGCAAGCAGAAAACAAAGTAGTGTAATTTCTGCAACATGATGTGATGCGAGGACTCTAATGATTAAATCCTATGCTTTTTTTCCCAGAAAAAAAATGACACAATGCAATTCAATTACAACTTCATATGCTTGATTGGGAGAGACAGTATGAGATTACTGTCAAAAACCTACACACACTAGCAACCACATTTCCTTGTTCCGAGGCATTGAAGAAGATCCTCAGAGTTTTGTAGTAAAATGTATCTATGGGTAAAAGATTATAATGAACAATTCACTCAGATATAATCTTCCACTGTCATAGCACAATAAAAACCATTGTTTTATGTCCAACACATTCCTCTTTATAGGTCTTGTTAAAGGCATATAGGACCATACTGTTGAAGACTGTTACCGGTTCTGCTATTCTGCTATTCTTCCCTCAAAGTAAAAGTTAGCACTTTGTTTGCTATAGGTAACTACATTGGTGCAATTTAGCACTTCTGTAATTCAATAACCCAATCAGACCTTTGCTTTTATTTTTTCAGCCTAATCATCACCAATTTAATAATTCAAGGGATGAGTCAACTCATAATGGTCTTACTTTCTTAATCTAAAGGTACCTTCAAATTTCACAGAACAGCAGTCACAAACAGCAACCTTGACCTGATGGGGTCTAGATAAAAAGCACAGTGTTGAACATTGTAATACATTTACATTTTGGGGCAATTCAATAAATTCGAGTGAAGGAATAGAAGAAAAAAAACGTCGAATCTCGAAGTGTTTTTTTGGCTGCTTCGACCATCGAATGGGCTACTTCGACCTTCGACTACGACTTCGAATTCAACGATTCTAACTAAAAATCGTTCGACTATTCGACCATTCGATAGTCTAAGTACTGTCTCTTTAAGAAAAACTTCGACCCCCTAGTTCGCCACCTAAAAGCTACCGAAGTTAATGTTAGCCTATGGGGAAGGTCCCCATAGGCTTTCCTAACTTTTTTTGATCGAACGATTATTCCTTCGATCGTTCGATCAAAGTATTTGCGCAAAATCCTTCGACTTCAATATTCGAAGTCGAATGATTTTCATTCCGCAGTTGAATATCGAGGGTTAATTAACCCTCGATATTCGACCCTTGATGCATCTGCCTCTTTGTGTAATATTTCTTAAGTTATGTATAAGGTTATGCCCACTTATGTCCTGTGACTGTTTAAACCACATAATAAAGTTCTAAATGACAGGAATAACAGAATTTTCATATATATATATATATATATATATATATATATATATCTTCAATTTTCCTGCATTGTTTTTCTTTCCACAGGGCAATAACTATGCCGTGATGTATTTATTTGTAATTTTCCATTATAACTACAACAAAACCCAAGCTATTGTACCTACTATGGCATGCTTTTAACCTAAAAGATAAAAAAACAAAAATGGTTTGTTAACATGCCACCCATAAAATCATGTCATTCCTCTGAACAGTTAAGTTATGTCCCCTTTTGGGTTTTTTTTGTAATGGATTCTACCACATTAGACGGCCCATGGGAGATGATTAAGAGATGTTGTGGTCAGCCCAAAAAACAGGGAAAAAGTCAATAACATAGCAAGTAATAACACCTTCATAAAAGTTATAAAACAATTCATAGGGAAAATAAAATTAGAGTTAAGCTGGCCCTAGATGTTGAGATTTTTAAAAGATCCGATCGTCATCGTGAGACCACGATTATCTCGGAACGATCGTACGAATTGTCAAGGGGATCTGCTTGCTTGTCCCTGCAAACATAGATAGATTGCACTGGGGCCAACAAAGATTTTTTAACCTGGCCGATCCATTTCCTGACAGATGTCGGACGAAAAATCGTAAGATGTACAATCATTCGAATCCCACTGATAATTTCGGAAGATTGGTCGGACTTCGCTAAAATCAGTCGTTCGGCAATAGAAATCTTTGCGTCTATGGGGACCTTAAGTCAGCGTCTCAGAAACTTCCAGGTTGATTTGACCAGGCTGGCTATAGATAACATGAACTCTTTTGGCATACTCACTTTAATCAAACTTAGCTCTTAAATCCAGCTTAAAACTTTTCCAGTAATAGTAGAAATAATTGCGCTTATGGCACACACCAACTATTGCCAACTACAGGTTTCCCCCTTTTCAACATGATAGTAGTACATGAATCCCAACTACTTTAATAAATATAACAAATATAAATAACAATTTTTCTTGATAAACATGCAAATACATAATGCCATGTTACACTGCTCTGCCATAAAACATATCGTTGTGTTTTGTCATGGAAACATTGAAAAGAAGAGTATTTTAAAGTCAAAAGTACATTTTCTTTTGTAAGGCAATGACTGATACTGTAAAGGTATAGGATCTGTTATCCGGAAACCCAATATCCAGAAAGTTCCAAATTACGTAAAGGCTGTCTTCCATAGATTCCATTTTATCCAAATAATCAATTTCAAAAAAATGATTTCCTTTTTCTCTGTAATAATAAAACAGTACCTTGTACTTGATTCAAACTCAGATATAATTAATCCTTATTGGAAGCAAAACCAGCCTATTGGGTTTATTTAATATTTACATGATTTTCTAGTAGACTTAAGATATGAAGATTCAAATTACGGAAAGATCCGTTATCCAGAAAACCCCAGGTCCCGAGCATTCTGTATAACAGGTCCCATACTGGTACAAGATATGCCAGCATAAATACTTTATAAATCCATGTTTTAATTCCAGAATATTTATTTGTAATACAATTAAATTGCCATATAAAGGACAATTACTTAGCAATGGATGTCCAATTACTCTTCTTTGATATGTTGATATTGCACATGCCTATACTTCCTCTCATTCTTGACCTTTTCACCTACTAGCATAAAATAAGATAAAAAAAGAGGTGTAAATGAACAAATCACTATAGTGTTGTTACAGTACCTATTTATATTGCATATATTAATTAGTAAATCTCATCAAGCATGTCCCGATTAATAAAAAATGTTTTCTGTCTGGGCCTCAATTAATTGCCTGCATACTCATAAACATGTGACGATAATTGTAATCTATATAAATGCTCAACATTATTCACTATTGAATTCACTATTGAATTTATAGCTGACAGAAGTACTCACTGGCATGCCAGCAATTCCTGCTGGGCCGATTTGTCCTCTTTCTACCTAGGACAAAAAATAGACGTAATCATGTTTAGCAATCTAACACTTGGTTTATTTATGAAACAGAAGAGACAAATGATATATTTATGGCTGAAAGAAGAGCAGTTTGTCTTATGCCTACTGTCAATGCTTAGTGGAGAATATAATACATTAGCTAATTCTACTGACATACTTTGTCTCGCTGATATATAAACATTATTGTATGTGGATACATGAACCTCAGGGGAAGGAAGGCAACCAAAGGGAAAAATTCACAAACTGTATTAGAAAAGCTCATTATAATCAGCCTTGTAGCATCAGCTTATATTACAGACAAAACTCATTTTCTGCTTGATAATTTGCGACAACCTCTAAGCTTAGCTTCTCAACAGCTTCCCAGAGCCCACTGAGCATGTGAGTGTCACAGACACTTTCCAAGATGCTGGTGCTATAAGTTCAGTAAATAAAATTTAGCATTTTAGTCATATGAGATTCATTTTTAGGGGTTAGTTCTCCTCATTGTTCAAGGCAGATACCCCATATAAAGAAGTTCATTTGAGTATTAAAAAAGGGTTCTTAGCAGGATAGGTATGGCCTCCTTGCAAGGATATCGTTGAATGAAAATCTTGTGTAAGTAGCAGTGATGAGCGAATTTTTTCACCAAGGTTTTGAAAAATGATGCCCATAGACTGTAATGGGTGAAAAAATTGTTGCCCATCAAAGATTTGCCGTACAATTTGCCGCACATAAGAATTTTTTTTTCGCCCATACACTTCAATGCATTTCAGCAAATTTGCTACATTTAGCTAATTTTTGGGGAAGCAAAAGGCATAAGATTCGCCCATCATTATTCAGTAGTAGACATAATATAAAAGTTCTGTCCACCTCATAAATATATAACATTGTGAGTCATTGTATGTTTACTGTACCAATATTACTATGTAATAGTAATATTACTATGTAAGTTTAACTTATCAATATTGGAACCCACTGCCTCTTTTTATGACCAGCATTTATATACTCATACACTGATATAATTCTACTATATTATATATTTTCAGAACCCAAACCTTCTTAGGTCACTGACCAAATGATTTTTTTTTTTGTACATTGTATCAGCTTTGAATGGTTGGCATGAACTACTTGTTTTGAAATTCCCTTGAGATTAGGCTGTGGGCACTGTCATACATTCTGCCATTCACTATTTATGGGACTAGAATTATGGTCACTGACATACAGTATCTATAAGTTATGATGCTTTCTAATCCAGTACTGGAAGTCATCTCACTGACACATTTATAGACTTCCACACCTACTATTTGTAGGACTGAAAATGTGGCCATTGACATAATCATCTTTGAAATACAAGCCACACGTTAAAAGGCAGGTAACTGACACAATATATACTATGCAGTCACCTGCCTGCCAATTGTATTTATCAAACAGTAGAAGCTGCTTTAACAGACTGACAGTATTTAAGAACTTTTGTGATGCCTTTAATAAAACATTTTCCCATTTGTGTTTACTAGTTCCCACGTAAGACCTTTTGAAATCTTCAATCTCATACATTATAGATACATTCTTCCAAACAACTGCAGAGCATAAAATCTCCTCCATTTCTAAGTGTTTCCACATATGTATAATGATGGATTTACTCTCATGGATAATTGTACCTATCCATCTGTCTGAGCAAAAGTCATCAAGGCATGCAACTAATTCATATGCAGAGGCTGTATAAGCCTGTAATATGATTATGGAAAGCAGAAAGATTTATATTCAGTGGCGTATGCCTACACTCTGGCTCGATCAAACACAGAACAACATATAAGGGCAATCAGCATTTGTAACAAATAAAATTTGCCACCTGAGCAATAAAAGCTTTACAATAGACACAACACATATTTCAGTTTAAGCAGCTGTTAAAACCCATAGAATGAAGCTAACCCTTATAAGCAGAAAATGATTGTCTTGTACCTTTTCTCCTGGGAGCCCTTCCAAGCCTGGCAATCCCATAGGGCCTGCTTCTCCCTGTAACAAAGTACTTTCCAATTGAATGCAGCTTGGCAGAGGTTTATAACAAAAAACCAAAGCTATTTTTTACTTTTTACAAGGTACATACACCATAAATATTTACACATGCTTGGTTTACTTTATATATTCCCTGTTTGAAAAGAGCACATTTTATTATTAGACTTGCTTGAATGACATTTTAATTATTCTCCCACACTTTTAACAATAAAATACTTGTAAAGGTTATGGAAAGCAAACTATAATTGCTCCAAAAGATTTTTTTTCTCCCCTGTTCTACAGAATCTGAAGATATACAATTTATGGCCTTGTGCAACAAAATCCTATGAATAATTTTTATATTGGCCCCATAAAAGGGGATAGAAGGTGTAGGGGATTCACTTTTCTCCAGAACAAATAGGTGTAATAAAAGGCTGCAATAATGCAGTGTTAAAATACTACATTACCTAAAGCGTAGGATAAAGGAACATCAAAGTTCTATGAATTATGATGGGAACACACGCACCGTCAGCCAATAGATAGGAAAGGCTGTGAGGCGTGAATTCTGTTTTATCTCCACCTAAGCAATGCAAATGTTAAGGGCTTATGTTTCCTTTTTATTTTTACATACAAATTGTAAAGTTAAATCAACTAATGTCTATAAGCAGAAAATAGTTTTTTGGTTTTTAGGTACTAGAAATAAATGAGCCATTCATATAAAGTTAAAACACTTGGACGTGTTACAGGTATGGGACCTGTTATCCAGAATTCTCGGGACCTGGGGTTTTCTGGATAACGGATCTTTCACTAATTTGGGTCTTCCTGCCTTAAGTCTAATAGAAATTCATTTAAACATTAAATAAACCCAATAGGCTGGTTTTGCTTCCAATAAGAATTAATTATATCTTAGTTGTGATCAAGTCCAAACTACTGTTTAATTATTACAGAGAAAAAGGAAATCATTTTTAAAAATTTGGATTATTTGGATAAAATGGAGTCATTCCGTAATTCGAGCTTTCTGAATATCGGGTTTCCGGATAAGGGATCCTATACCTGTACTACTCTTTCTTGCAACAAGCCAACGGTAAATGTGTCCATAGTGAAGTGGAAAATTAACTGTAATAGTCTTACCTCGAAGATAGTTTTAATCCCTATCATGACTTTATAGCTATGGTATAATAATTCTGTAGTCCAACAACAGCTATAAACATTTTCAGAAAACCCAGATAATAAAAACAAAGTAATTTAATGTAAAAATTCCAAATGTAATCTTTGAAAAAATGATTTGCAAATAAATTGAACGTTAGACCAAATAAAGGAATTTCACGTGATTCATAGCCCTGTTTTCTACTTTCATTTCTGTAACTGTTGCACACAATAGGTTCAGTATATCATCTTTATATTATACCTAAAATGCACAGCAACCTCTAAAGACTCTAGACTTCAAAAGGCAGGCACCATTGCACTAAAATAAACCTACCGGCAGCTATAAGACAAGAATAACACATCGTCAAACTGTAAGTGTTCTTTTAATTATTTTTATGCTTTGCTTGCCTGTGTGTTCAATTGCTCAGATTTTTCATTTTAATTTGCAGGAACACCATGTGCCTCAGAGTCAGTTTTGTAAAGCATAGGATTGACTTGATGCTTGCAGATGAGCTGGTGTGTTTGTATCATATTTTATAGCTGTTTTGTGTGCTGTAAGTGTTCTCAATATACAAAACTGTTTTTTTCTCTTTATTAATGACACCCTATTGGTTAATGAGGTGTAAACAAATGCTTGAACTTGAAACAGTAATCTCAACTGCATCTGCATGAACCAATATTTTCAAATACAATTACTTATAAAACAACTGCGCAAGTGAAGCTTATACAGCAAGAATTTATTAACCTTTCACTAAATGTTCAGCAAGGCTAATTTGTATATTAAAATATGATACATACCATGGGACCTTGGTAACCTTTTGGACCCTAAAATATATTAAACAAAAATAATTGAAACCCTTACTTTTTTATCCCTTAAAACACTGGTTGAGATAAAAAAGTTTAAATGCATCGCATTGAAAGATTTAAATGTTCTGAATAGATTGATGATCTGTGAGGAATAGAACAGAGAGAGAGAACTGACTCATCATGAGTGTCAAGGTAGTTGCAGGAGGGTCTTTTGGGTGCAAGTTGCCATATTTTTCCCCATAATGCCAGCGTAAATGTAGCCACAGAGTTGTGCACCTCTGGACACATTTGTGGCCAATGTGCTGAAAATCTTTGGTGATCAGATGTTATAGAAAACACATATTACCTGTTGCACACCAACAAAAGTAAATTAAAGTGGTTGTGCTATATATAAGTGATGTGTGGGCCTTTCCTGGTTAGGCGGGTTTAGCCTACTGAGCACACTGAAATGATTTTTAGAGGAGAAGGAATGGAGTTAAAATAGATCTGTTATGTGCTGATTGTATACAAATATTATTTTAACACATTAATGTCAAAATCGTGTTAATAGTAATAAGGATAAGTTCTTAGTTTAGCATCTCAATGTATTTATTTATTTTTTGCATATTGTATTACAAATGGGTATGATACCTAAAGGAAGCTGAAGCAAAGCTATCCCTGCTGTTTAAGCGAGCTCTATATGAAATAATGTATTTGACTTCTCTTCGACAGAACAATATATTAACCATGTTAGTGCTGAGTACTATCAGTAATTCCTTTATCCAACCCACTGCAGTCTTTTTGCCACTTACAGGATTAATGAATTGTTCTCTAGAAGACAAGTTAAAATACATCTGGGTGTACAGCCTGCCTCCAAAACATAAACAATGTTGTCCCTGAGCTGGGGGAATGTCCATATTGTAAAATACTTGTCATAGGTGCCCCATATGTAATAAAGATGCATAAAATACATACAAACACAGATTATACATTGATCACTTTTTGTAATAATAAATTTAATTAAATGCAAGTGTTGACATTGTAATAAACTATTTACTGTTCATACAGTATAAACAGCACAAATAGATTCCCTTTCAGAGTAAAGAGGAGGCACATTGGATGGGGGTAACAGAAGAGATAAAAAGTGATTAAGGAAAATGGCAGAACAATAACATGAAGGATCATAGAAGGAAAATAGCAAGACTAATTTAATAATGAAGAAATGGTGGTAGTGAAATGTTGAAGGGGGTAACAGTATTGTATATAACATTAGAGAAAGAATGAGAACAGGAAGAGAAGGGAATATGAAAGAAGAAAAGGTGATAATATAAGAATGATAAAGTACACAAAATACAAAGAATGCTTGAGAAGGTGTTAAAAATGAGAAAGCAGTAAAATGTAGGGCAGACCATTGAAAAGCTGAAGGGGGGATGGAGAAGTTGATAGTTGAAGAGAATGGGAAGGACCAAAAAAATGGTCAGAGAGAGATAACAGCAAATTTATTTAGCAAAAAAGAGAGAGAGAATGAGTAAAAATAAGAACAGAAAAGGAATATGAATGAGAAAGAAACCGAGAAAATATGCAGAAGAACAGGGGAGAAACAGAATAGTTGAGAAGATCAGAATGGAATGAAAGAATGGGAGGTCAGAAGCAGTGAAATGGAAAAGGAAAGACAATAATCACAAAGAAACAGATGAAGACAAAAAGAAGGTAGAGCACATAAGAATGTGTTGAAAGAAGTAGAAGCAGGGAAAATGAGAGCGAAGGGCGAAGAAACGACAATGAACAGAGAAAAAAGGAAAGAAGAAAAACAAGATATAATCAGTGAGTATGAAATATATAAGGTGAAAAATATTAGCCTTGTGTGGTTTATATGTCAGTTGTGCCCCAGTCCCTTGTGTACCCAGCATCATGTAAAGTGGCTAGAATGTGTGTTATAGAATGCCTAGAATTCCTATGGCAGAATATTGAATATCTGTGGTACACAGAGAATATGATGTAGAATGTAGAATAGGATGTATAAATAAATATAAATACAACTTACAGATCGACCAGGTGGTCCATTATAGACAGCAGATGCAGCTCCCTAGAAAATAAAATGGAAAAATAAAAAGTTATTGTATTAAACATTTTAATTATAAATAAAACTGATGTTTTACCATATATAATGACATACCTAAAGCTTATAGAGACTTCCCATTCCATTTCTTTCAGGAACAGGTATGCCCTTTGTTTTAAAAAGAAAACAAAGTAATATCACTATGGGTATTACAAAAAGATACCAATAAAGTTCAAACCTTCACAGAATCAGTTTCACTGAATTTACGAGGAATTTCGAGAAATCCCATAATAATGAACCATAACCTGCAATTGTATTTCTTCCTCCAAGTAAGTTGAAATATTATTCTTATGTCAATGAGCTTTAGCATAATCTTTGAATATAGTGAGTAAAGTGTTTCCTTGCATAATTCCATAATTGTAATGCTCACCCAGCGAAGAACTTCTTCAGTTGCAAAGATGAAAATGCACTCATGCAATATGTAATTGTTTAGAGAATGCATTCACTTTTGAGAATAACTGGTTTATTAAAATAGAGTGGATCTATTTCATTTCACTTGCATGACTATTTACTTCCTTGAAGCTTTAAAGGTGTCTGTATAGCAGAATATGAGATGTTATTAGGACTCCTAGATCTTTAAATGTTATTGTTTTCATGCATTGCAGCTAGGAAAGATAAAGAAGGTGAATGTATATGTAAGGGCTCCCTGCAATACTGAATCTGGCGACATTGTACAAGGTTCGCATCAGTGCATAGTGGAACGCAAACATGGTTGCATCACCATGCCTGTGTTACCACGTTTGACGCTTTTTCACAGCCCAGCAGTGCTTGGTTATCAAACTAAAATTGAGCTGCTTGTGGGTTTCAAAGTCATCTATCCTGCTCGGCCATGGCATATCCTGTCATCATACTTTGGATTTCCTCATTTTAATTAATTTCACTTAATATTAAATGTACCAACAAAGAATGTGATATTGTTATATTTGATCTGATAAAAGTTTTGTATTCACATTTAAGTTTGTTTTTTCTGTTCAAATAATAATAAAAAAAATGAAATATTTTTTTAAATTTGTAAATAGTGAATAAATTATTCAGGAAGGGGTGGAAGCCTTAGTATCAAAAGGAGGTAAATTGGTTGGATAAAGCATGGAAAAAGCAAAAATTCTGACTATTTTCTCATCTATTTTCACATAGAACCAAAGCTAACTAAATGGGGCCCTAGGCAGGGTAGTGCTTTTGGGGCTCTCTCTTTTACTTTTTTTTTTTTTACTGCTTTGAAGTATTGGGGCAGCATTCACCTCAGTTCCATTGAGAATGTGGGTAATGGAGGCACACAAATGTTTAAACCACGTCCACTTTAGGAGACATGTCCTGACCCTTTTCTTATTTAACAGATACAACCTCATTACCTCAATAAATATAAAGATAGTAGTGATGAACAAAATTTTTCAACCAAGCTTTGCTGTGAAAATGATGCCTATGGACTATATTGGGTGAAAAAATGTGTCGGGTTCCAATAATTTTGTCATGCATCAAAAATTTGTAGCGCAATTTGTTGTGCATTGAAAATAATTGCCGCATGTAGAATTCAATGAATTTATTAGAGATGTCAGTGCAAATGCTTAAAGTGGCCACTTAGTATTAAAAATGTCCAAGGAAGCAAAATGAAAACAAAAAAGGTTGTCTAATGCCCTAGATATGAGCCCACCCTAAAACAGGTATGTGGTATGTCCCTCAAACGGTTAAAGAAAATGTTAACATAAACATTTTTAATAGTTCCAACACAGTGGCAATTCCATGTATAAATACCCACATAACTCATAGCAGGATGACACAGAGGCAATTCCATGTATAAATACTCCCATAACTCACAGAAGGATGGCACAGTGGCAATTCCATGTATAAATATCCATAGAAATCATAGCAGGATAGCACAGTGGTAATTCCATGTATAAATACCCCCATAACTCACAGAAGGATGGCACAGAGGCAATACCATGTATAAATACCCACAGAACTCATAGCAGGATACATAGCAGATAATACCCAGAACAATAACCTCAGCACATACATTAGAACAGGGATCCCCAACCTTTTGAACCCATGAGCAACATTCAGAAGTAAAAGGAGTTTGGGAGCAACACTAGCATGAAAAATGTTCTTGGGTTGCCAAACAAGGGCTGTGATTGGCCATTTGGTAGCCCCTATGTGGATTGTCAACCTACAAGAGGCTCTGTTTGGCAGTACATTTGGTTTTTTTTTGCAACAAAAACTTGCCTCCAAGCCTGGAATTCAAGGGGTTGGAGAGCAACATATTGCTCATGAGCTACTGGTTGGGTATCACAGCATTAGAATATATAAATATCACATTTTAGAAGGTTCAAAATTAGAATGGCAAATTAAAAGGAAACTAAAAATGATGTTACAGTGGGAAAATGTATGAACCAAATCCTTGCTACATAAAAGTCTAAAGGATAGCGTTTGTGGGAAGGCTCTGATGAGACAACTTGAGAGGAGTTTTAACAGTTACAGTATGTTGTAGCCTATTATTGATGCCAGGTATTATTAATGGAGCAGGCAGTGTCAGGCTCATTGTAGGAGCAGAAGCAGGGCTAAGGGCAGTGATACCTTTCTAGCTATGTTCCCGGATGTCCCACACATTATCCTCAAAGGTTTGGAATGCCTATGCTTGTTTTTAGAACTGCAGCTGCCTCCCTACCTCAGGTCATGTATGTGTGTGCAGTGTGGCATCAGAGGAAGGGGAAGCCAGCATGTGACTCAGTGCGTAAGAAGGGTTTTAATCACATTTGCACCTGAATTCATACAAAATTGTCCTATTTCAAGCCAGGCAGACCAGGCCCTAAAGCTAGGCAGGCCATAGGCATGTGTCTAGGGTGCCTACTAGGCACTGCACAGAAATGATTAAGGAACAGTCCTTTTGGACTTGAAGAACTTGGTGCTATACAGTGAGGATGCTGATATAATACTTTATAATAGGTATTTGCATCCATACCTTTTTATATGTGAGTGAGAATTATGTAGCTATGACTTTGGGTGGCACAGAATCACATGACTGTAAGAAAGTAGAACAACTTTTTGGCAACATTGACAACATTTTGGATGTTCACATGTTACTTGCTGTTATATGCATTTTATGTTATGGTATTGTATGGGTTGTATAGTGTGTTAGAGCTCTGTGGCAATAACACCCCCTTGAATCTTTAAGCTTAATTATGCTAAAATGAACACAGTGCAAGCCAATACGGGCTGAAGTGTTACCAAATGGGGTTATCCATTTAAATACATTTACTTTTCTATTAAAAAAAAAGAAGAAACAATTTAATGGAAAAAAATAATAAAGGTGATAAGCTTATCTGCTCTGAGATGTTTCATACGTAAAATGGACATCTTCCAAACTCCATGCCCTATTAAAATAATTCACATTCCACATTCCCAATAAAAGTTTACAAATCAGCAATGTGCTGAATTGCAAATCCAGGTTTCTAAAGAAACACACAAAAACTACTAATGTGCAAATAACTGCAAACAGCAGTGTGAATGAAATTACAAACTGATCTGAGTGTGGAGACTGAAAGTGATTCGCAATTCGAAATTCCAGTTTTACCCAAACACTTTATTCACCTCTAATGCAATAGCTGCTTAGTTTTCTCTTTCAGAGTGAGACACGAGAAAAAGTACAATAATAACCCATAACTACTCCAGGGAACAGAAAATAACTGCTTTCTGAAGTGGATTTGTACAGCAGATATAAGAAATGCTCTTTATGTTTTTATGCACAAAAGTTCTCTTTGGAACTTTGCAATCTATTCCAAATTGAAATGCTGAGAAATCAAGTTATTTAATTAATCAGGCTATCGATAATTCTCTACTATGCCTACTAATTCTCTACTAAGAGGGATCTTTCTCATAATCTTAGATGTATGTATATCAACACGCTGATAATTCAACAATCATTTTAAATTTGTATATGTTTCTATTTAATAAAGTGATCAAACTTCTGATTTATTCCAGTAAAAATAGCCTCTAACTGGTATCATTAGACAGCTACCAGTACGGGCCATTTCTATTGCAATTCCGAACACATTTTCAACTTACACACATGCAGCATTTATGACTTTTAATTGAGAAATAGCTTTGGATCACACTGAATATCACCCTAAGATATATGCAAACAAGCTTCTTTAAAATATGCCAAAGTACATATTAATCCACAGACTTGCAAATGAGCAGAAATTCAGACATTAAGCCACTCATTTACACATACTGGAAAAAAACTGATTGAAAAATCTCAATCAAAGATTTGTAAATAGCAATGTTTACTGCTTTGGGACCAGGCAGTGCAATACACTGTGATAGTACTGGGAACTGTGCATAAGTTCAGCACACAAGATATTGGGATCTCTATGAAATAATGTGCAAATTAGGAATAAATCTATACTAATTTGAATAGTTTGCTACAAAATGCTGGAGCTGTGAAGGCCAATCTTCCTTCAACTATACTTGTATCAAGAATAATGCAACACCTTCCCCAACAAAACCATGGAGTCCATCCTAGACTTGACATCTTTAATAAGCTTAGCTAAATGTTTTGGACAGTATCTGGACAGGAAAATCAGCATTCAGATTGGTGATAAATCATTTTATAACCCTAAAGTCTTAGACCACAGCTTCTCTCATCTCTTGAGATACAACCCTTGAGGAATTTAATGACAGGCATGGAGAGTATCCAAATCCAAAAACCACAGAGGTAAACAGTAGCAGTGGTGAACAGTTAATATTGTGTGTTTTTATGTGCGGGGGTATATTCCCTGCACTTTAAAATGTATATCACATCTCTCTCTGTTAAATAGGGATGTAGCGAACGTCGGAAAAAAAGTTCGCGAACATATTCGCGAACTTGCGCAAAAACGCGAGCGGTTCGCGAACCCCATAGACTTCAATGGGAAGGCGAACTTTAACATCTAGAAAAGACATTTCTGGCCAGAAAAATGATTTTAAAGTTGTTTAAAGGGTGCAACGACCTGGACAGTGGCATGCCAGAGGGGGATCAAGGGCAAAAATGTATCTGAAAAATCTGCCTGTGTGTGCTTGGAAGAGATAGTGTAGGGGGAGAGCTGTTAGTGATTTCAGGGACAGATGATAGTAAGTTTGCTGGCTAGTAATCTGCTTGATACTGCTCTGTATTGGAGGGACAGAAGTCTGCAGGGATTTGAGGGACATTTTAGCTTAGGTAGCTTTGCTGGCTAGTAATCTACTGTTCTCTTTAAACAACTGCCATACGTTGACCTTGTAGGCATTGTTTGCCCAGTTTTTTTGGACGCAGCCACTGAAGCACAGTTGCCAGAAAAAATATGCCATATAAATGCTGAAAATAGTCATTTTTCGCCATACGTTGACCTTGTAGACATTGTTTGCCCAGTTTTTTTGGACGCAGCCACTGAAGCACAGTTGCCAGAAAAATTATGCCATATAAATGCTGAAAATATAAATTTTTTTGGTTGCAGCCACTGAAGCACAGAGGCCAGAAAAATTATGCCATATAAATGCAGAAAACATGCATTTTTTTGGTCGCAGCCACTGAAGCACAGTTGACAGAAAAATTATGCCATATAAATGCTGAAAATATACATTTTTTTGGTTGCAGCCACTGAAGCACAGAGGCCAGAAAAATTATGCCATATAAATGCAGAAAATATGCATTTTTTTGGTCGCAGCCACTGAAGCACAGTTGCCAGAAAAAATATGCCATATAAATGCTGAAAATAGTCATTTTTTGCCATATACGTTGAGTCAACGTATGGCAAAAAATGACTATTTTCAGCATTTATATGGCATATTTTTTCTGGCCTCTGTGCTTCAGTGGCTGCGGCCAAAAAAACTGGGCAAACAATGCCTACAAGGTCAACGTATACACTACTACAGCGGTGGATACGGATTACGTAAAATATATGAATGCTGCTTGAAAAAAAGTAACTCAAGTGGTTTTTCTAGAGACGATAATATTATCAATATTTAGACAAAATGTGAACAAGCTCACACAGCTCGATGGCGGGTTGAAGAAAACAGTGTGCAAATAATGCCTACAAGGCCAACGTATACACTACTACAGCGGTGGATACGGATTACGTAAAATATATGAATGCTGCTTGAAAAAAGTGACTCCGGTGTTTTTTCTGGAGACGGTAATATTATGGATATTTAGACAGAATGTGAACAAGGTCACACAGCTCGATGGCGGGTTGAAGAAAACAGTGTGCAAATAATGCCTACAAGGCCAACGTATACACTACTACAGCGGTGGATACGGATTACGTAAAATATATGAATGCTGCTTGAAAAAAGTGACTCCGGTGTTTTTTCTGGAGACGGTAATATTATGGATATTTAGACAGAATGTGAACAAGGTCACACAGCTCGATGGCGGGTTGAAGAAAACAGTGTGCAAATAATGCCTACAAGGCCAACGTATACACTACTACAGCGGTGGATACGGATTACGTAAAATATATTATGGCTGCTTGAAAAAAGTGACTCCGGTGTTTTTTCTGGAGACGGTAATATTATGGATATTTAGACAGAATGTGAACAAGGTCACACAGCTCGATGGCGGGTTGAAGAAAACAGTGTGCAAATAATGCCTACAAGGCCAACGTATACACTACTACAGCGGTGGATACGGATTACGTAAAATATATTATGGCTGCTTGAAAAAAGTGACTCCGGTGTTTTTTCTGGAGACGGTAATATTATGGATATTTAGACAGAATGTGAACAAGGTCACACAGCTCGATGGCGGGTTGAAGAAAACAGTGTGCAAATAATGCCTACAAGGCCAACGTATACACTACTACAGCGGTGGATACGGATTACGTAAAATATATGAATGCTGCTTGAAAAAAGTGACTCCGGTGTTTTTTCTGGAGACGGTAATATTATGGATATTTAGACAGAATGTGAACAAGGTCACACAGCTCGATGGCGGGTTGAAGAAAACAGTGTGCAAATAATGCCTACAAGGCCAACGTATACACTACTACAGCGGTGGATACGGATTACGTAAAATATATTATGGCTGCTTGAAAAAAGTGACTCCGGTGTTTTTTCTGGAGACGGTAATATTATGGATATTTAGACAGAATGTGAACAAGGTCACACAGCTCGATGGCGGGTTGAAGAAAACAGTGTGCAAATAATGCCTACAAGGCCAACGTATACACTACTACAGCGGTGGATACGGATTACGTAAAATATATTATGGCTGCTTGAAAAAAGTGACTCCGGTGTTTTTTCTGGAGACGGTAATATTATGGATATTTAGACAGAATGTGAACAAGGTCACACAGCTCGATGGCGGGTTGAAGAAAACAGTGTGCAAATAATGCCTACAGGGCAAATAATGCCTAAAAGGTCAACTTATACACTACTACAGCGGTAGTAAAATAAAAAAAGTAAAATAAAAAAAAATGAATATTAAAAAAAAAAAATTAAAGTTGGTGCTGCTGAACTACTAGGAGCAGCAGATTAGCACACCAGTCCCACTCCCCAACACTGCTAGACTAATAGCACTGGGCTCTTATAGTAGTAGTAGTAGTAGTAGTAGTAAAACAACAAAAAAATAAATAAAAGCAGTCCTTACAAGGACTACTGTTATTGCAGCAGTCAGCAGATGAGATCAGAAGCAGGACAGCTGCCCACTGCAGCTACATACAGAGCACTGCAGTAGAAGGTAGATTACTAGCCAGCAAAGCTACCTAAGCTTAAATGTCCCTCAAACCCCTGCAGACTTCTGTCCCTCCAATAACAGAGCAGTATCAAAACGATTACTAGCCAGCAAACTTTCAACTGTCCCTGAAATCACTAACAGGCAGCAGCTCTCTCCCTACACTATCTCTTCAGCACACACAGGCAGAGTGAAAAAACGCTGCAGGGCTTCGGTTTTTATAGGGAAGGGGAGTGGTCCAGGGGAGAGCTTCCTGATTGGCTGCCATGTACCTGCTGGTCTGGGGTGAGAGGGCAAAAAAAAGCGCCAACAATGGCGAACCCAAAATGGCGAACGTCGCGCGACGTTCGCGAACTTCCGGCGAGCGCGAACACCCGATGTTCGCGCGAACAAGTTCGCCGGCGAACAGTTCGCGACATCTCTACTGTTAAAATGTGAGTGCAAAAGAGTTTTGTATCTCCTCAATAAATTACTATTATTATAACATAACTGTAGGAGGGTTCAATCATAGTTAAAACTTCAATTTATAATACTGTATTTCCTTTCCAGCTCCATATATATTCCGTTTGCTTCAATTGATCACATTCATTTTCGCTGTGCATTCAATTGGCAAAAATACATTTCAGTTGGGGATGCAAACAGACAACAAGTGCTGTAGTTTACCAATTCCAAATGAGTATACTGTCCCCAAAAAATTGCATAACACTTGTTGAAATTTGTTTCAACAATTCTAATCATTTCATCTTTAAATGTTTTATCATTTTACAATGGCTTTGAATGTTTGTGGAACTTGCTGACCTTTTTTTTTTTTTTTGCAGATTTTGCATTTTTTTCTCTTTTGACACCTTTCCATTATTCCCGTCACGTCAGTCTCCGCATGATTAATTTCTCTTTTAGGTACTGGCAATCTGCCCCGACCAATCCAGGACAACCAGCCAGACTTTGATTTACTCTTTTGTAGATACATGCATAAATTGGCTTTGGATAAAAAAGCATCCAACTGTTCAGTACTTAGAAATGAATATTCGGTGCACCTGATTCTAAAGATGGATTCTCTCTATCTGACTGTGAAGATGGATTTATAAATGAAATTGTTTGTTGGAATATGTCAGGACACTGTTCACTAGATAACGTGGTTAAAGCTGATTGGCAAGCCCTGCAAGTGTAGACCATTTTTCTTTCTTTTATCTGTAGTCAAAGGAGAAACTATATGTTATTAGTCTTCTCTCTACAGAAAAAAAGTCAAGTAATGTTTTAGATGAATGAATATGTTTTATTTCCAAATTTTATAAAATATAAATATATATATAATAGCTATTGTTTTAGCATATTGTGTAATTTCAATGCACGAAGCAAATTTTCTTTGTTATGTTTAAATAAATATTACATGACTTATTGAACAGGCTTAAAGATGGCTCTGTCAAATCTGATTACATTATCAGTGCAGAATGCACAAAATGATATGAAGTTATGCTTAAGTTTGTGCTGCTTCAGGGTTTCTTTCTCGCAGTTCACTATAATTCCCAATCCTGGCTACGGACAGTTTTCTACAATGGAGTTGGTGATATCAGAAGTTTTGTCACATTATATGCGTGATTGTTAGCTGCAGGGCTTGCAACTTGTTTTTCATTCCTGCTCTTGTTTTAGGCAGCTTAGAAGAAAGAATACTGAGGTGTCTTGTAGTATGGTGACACAGTAGTCACAATTTTTGGAAGCTGGGCCTGCCAACCTTTTTCATGCATGAATATAAGTATTCAAACTTTATTGATTGTTAATTTTAAAATCAATATTAATGACCACATGGCAATATGGCTCATAGAAGGTACTCTTAAATGACAGCTGTGGTTGAAAATGCATGCATGGCAATATACTACAATATGAAGTAAATAAATTTTACTGACAATATCATCATCATCATCATTTATTTATATAGCGCTGTCAAGATACGCAGTGCTTTATAAAAAAAATAAAGTGAATGTATATCCTATGTACAAGGTACTGTATATTATCCTTTAATTAATGTATAAATGCCAGCTTCACCTTCATTGACTGTGCAGGTTATTTGTAGACTCATACTGTGCTATTTGATAGCCTTTAAACCCATTTAATTAATTCACAGCTGCACACTATAAACATGTTAAATAACGGTAGAATATGTAAACATTAAAGCTGAATTGTTGCTTTCATTGTGGGCACAATAAAGAAAACCCTAAAGCAAGGATTTTCTGTGCAAAGTAAAAGAATGCCATATTAAATTACACAATCTACAAGATATTCTATATTGAACTTTATGTTGAAGTTTGGAAACTGCTTTATTCTTTTGAACAAAACTGATAAAAGCCTATACAGAATTTCATTCCTCCGAGAGTTTCCTCCACTACTTCCAACATGTCTAGCATAAATAAATTCAGCATGGACTGCAGGATGTGCAATGAATACAGACACAGAGAAGGCTATTAGGATGAACTAAGGCATAGTTAGTCAAGAACAAAGTACACATTTAACCAACAAATTGACAATATGCACGTTTTAAAACACCAGAAGCTCCTGTAATTTCAATTTAAGGAAAATGTTTTCTGCGCCATTCGTTTTCCAAAGCAAGGGATTTTCAAAATCAACAGTGATCAGCATTCGGCTGCTTAAGTAAATAATGTGATGTTCGGTATAGAATCAGTTATCAGGAAACCCATTATCCAGAAAGCTTCACAATACAGGATGGCCATCTCTCATAGACTGCATTATGATCAAATAATTCTAATTATTAAAATTGCTTTCCCTTTTCTCTGTAATAATAAAACAGTACCTAACTAAGCTATTATTGGAGACAGAATAATCCCATTGGGTTTATATAATGATTAAGTGATTTGTAGCAGACTTATCAAGGGTCGAACAGTAAATTCGAATTCAAATTTTCGATTTTCAAAGTTCACACATTCAAATTTTAATCCTCCAATTTGAATGTAAATTTGAATGTGAGATTTATCACCCCTCAACCATAGAAACAATCCTTATTTGGATATTCGGCGCCAAAAATCTGCCGAGTTCATGTACGAGTCAATGGCAGAGGTCCGTTGAGCCATTTGGAGATGTTAATAGCCTTCCTGACATTCAAGTTTTTTCTCAGGAGAAAAACTTGATTCGTACGAATAGAAGATGTATCAAATTCAAATTTTCTGGTCGGAACCATTTGATCGAATATTAGACAATCAAAATTTTTCTTAAATAACATCCCAGTCGAATTGTGAATATATTCGAATTGAGAAAAAATTAACATTAATTTGTAATTCGACCTTTGATAAATGGGCCTCAGGGTATTACAAATTACAGAAAGACCCCTTATTTAAAAAAAAACTAAATAAAAAACAACAGATAGTTATCGAGCATTCTGGATCCTATGACCACCACCTAACCTTAAGGAAAAGGGCCTCTTATCTTGTTTAGCATGTTTAAACAATGTATAGTCATCTTTTGGTCCCACTGTCAATTAATTGTATCTTGCTAAAATATGTATGAGACAAAAAAGTGATTTTCCAGTGTGCCAGACTGCCACAAATAATGAAAAGTATTTCTTAAATAAGCCGTATGTAGTACAGACATAATTATATTCATTGTTTCAAATGCCTCCGTTAAATCAGAACAGAATTCAATATAGTTTTTGGCTACGGTTCACTTCATTATTACTTTATGATAGATACTGGCTATTATACTTTTACAATTTTGCAAGTTAATTGGTTCAAAAAGGAGCATTGGGAAACGGTTGATTGAAAAGTTTACCGAGTAGATGATGCAAATAATGACACAGTTTGGGGGGAAAAAAAACCTTTTTAAGGAGGTGTAAAAACATATAAATATATCTCATATTTATTTTCCTGTCACCTTACTAGGTAGGATGAAGACAGGGTAGGTAGAGAACCAAACACACAATTATTATCTATTCCCTACAGCTGGTTTGCTAAAGGTTCAGTTGATATTTATAAAACAATAACTCCTATCTCTTATATATGTAGGAAGAACATTCATAACTGTGGAAATAATTTGTGATTTTCATTCTCTGTTCATATTAGTTATATATGGAGCTGGTCAAACTTTGCTGTCTGTTGAGATCTTGCTAAGCAGCAAAGGTTTGAACCAATGCCCACTGTGTGCAGGCAAAACCATCCACCCACCCACAAATCAACTTCCTCTCTCTTACTTGGTAAACAGTGTACCTTATATGTATTGTTTACTAGATTTAAAGGGACAGATTCATCAAGGGTCGAAGTGAATTCGAGGGAATTTTCGAACTAAAAAAATTCAAAATTCAAAGTAATTTTTTGGATACTTTGACCATTGAATAGGATACTACAACTTCAAATTTACTTCGACTTCGATTCAAAGTAAAAATCGTTCAACCATTCGATAGTCGAAGTACTGTCTCTTTAAAAAAACTTCAACTTCAATACTTTGCCAACTTAAACCTGCCGAATTGCTGTTTAGTCTATGGGAGACCTCCTGTGTGTTTTGCTAAGTTTTTTTAAGTTGATGGATTTTTTGGGAAAATCGTACGATCGTGCGATACAATTGTTCGAATCATTCATTACGAAGTACTACGATCGTACGATGTATAAAATCCTCCGACTTCGAATGTCGGAGGATTCTACTAGATGGTTGAATTTCAAAGTTTTTTCTACTTCGAAATTTGACCCTTGATAAATCTGCCCCTTGGTGTTTGTTTTAGTAAAGTATGCTGGGAGCATTTTCTACTGCTTACAAAGGACAGCAGGTAAAGTAAAGTAAGTAGTTAAAATAAGTATAGGTAAAATAGGTTTGTATAAATTAAATTAAATTCAATTTGCTTTTTTTTTTAAATTTATTTGTTTACCATCACTTTTATCATGAGACTGCAGACTAATACTGTTTAATATATATATGAATGTTAGGTTGAAATGATACATGCATAAGCCTGTATTGTATTGTATTCTACTACTGCCTAAAACCCTCACACAGTCACGTTCTCTGTGTTTTTTTTTTTATACAGGTACATTCACTTTTTCCAAATATGACAAATACATGTCTGTGGTTTAAGTTACAATGTACTTCTAGGAGCAGCAGAAATACATCCGCAGTTAGCGCCAAATTAGAATGCCATGCCTTTGGGACAGTGTACCAGAAAGCTCCCTTATGAGAACTGGGCACATCTCTTTGTAAATCCCCCTTGATGGTTACCAACCAAGAATATGTGAGTCTGACATATTTTGTAAAAACAATTTCCATAGAAGCAAAGCAATTGGTTTGCTTGTCGATTTCTGAGCAAGGGTTGGAAGCTACAGAATTCTACTTGTGCATAACAATTCAAATGTGATTATTTTTTGTGATTCTTAGAGCAACAAAGACAAAACAAACAGCTGCTATTTCACAAAATTCCATACACTGCTGTTCCCTAGTATAAATATACAGTACATACAGTATGTTGCTTTAAGAGTTTTATAGCAGTTTGCCTCCTGAGATGGCCAAATAGGCATAGAAGCAAAAATGTACAAATATGAACATAATTATGTGGGTGTGGGTGGGTGTAACCCTAATAAATGTACAGTATGTATATTTTTATTTATTTAGTGAAACCTATATATACACAACACTGTACAGCAGAAATATTTGAAATGGAACGTTGAAATATATATGCACCAGTTAAACAGATATGATGTACCTACACATTCCTTTTATGGAATGGGAGTCATTCAATCAAACAATTGTGTGTGACAGTTGTCCAAAAACTCTGGAGTTGGAGCAGCGGCTGGGGGGGGAGGCGGCACTCAACCTAAAAACCATTTGGGTAAGAAATGGGGCCTTTTGCTGTCCTAGATATGACTAATATACCAATATTTTCTATATTTTTACTCATTTCAAGAGGGGGTACTGAACAAAGGATGGAACTTCAAGTGGGCTTGAACTGAAAAAGTTTCATGATCACTTCTCTAGCAGATAATAAAAATATTTCTAAATAATGTTCATGCTAAATGAAGGCTATTTTTGCTTTTTTGACTTCATGAAATTAAAAAAATGTTTTAGTAAATATGGAAAAACTGCATGTTGCAAAAAAATGTCCAAAATAACGGCTATTTCTTAAATTAAACATTTTTAAACCTCTGAAAAACATAAATGTTAGGGCATGAAAAAAAGCTTCATGTTTAGAATACCACATTGCATATAGCTAGACTTGCAGTTTATAAAAACAAAATCCAGTTAAAATGTATTAGTATCCAACAATCAATTTTTAAAATAAATATTAACATTTCTCAATCTGATCATAATGTGTAATCTAGTAAATATACAATATATCACCAACTTGCAGCCCTTCAGCTGTTGGATGTATTAACAAAAGTTGGCTGTGTATGCTGTAAAATACACTTTTCATTGTGCCATTATAGTTGGTTTGTATAGGTTTTGGCCCTGCAGGGAATATTAGGAATAACACTCTCGCTGTATAGGGAACTGAAAACTAATATCAATAACTAATATCAATAAGAAATATTTGAAAAGTAAAGTGCACTGAAGGAAAACAAATTTCAGGTAAAAAGCAGAGAAACAAACAACAAATCTGTATTTTGCAAGTGTTTCAAATAGCACACAGACACTTCACAGACCCCATGGTCCATAAACAAACCACTAATAGCCACAAACAGTCAGATTTGTTGGCCTGCCTAGTTATCATGAGAATTTGATCCCTCAAGCTGAGTGCCTAAGGCCACTGACACATGGGATGGTTTTTGCCCCCCCCCAATTAATGGGCAACTAATCTTCTTTTGTGTCAGGGCCCTAAGAGTCAATAGAGATGCTAAAAATGTTGCTTTATCAATTGCTACAGAGTTGTAAAGCTGCCACTGATAGCTGAGGCTGCAATTCTAAGCCTGATTCAGCAAATTCACAAGAGGGGAAATCAATAAAAAATAATTTTGAATGGTTATAAAATGGGAAGATTTATGAGTTTAAAGTCATTTTGTAGAATACATTTTTCCAAGTCTTAGTTGGATTTTTTTTATATTCCCTAGACTGTACAATGATATATTTCAAATTATTTTTCATTTCATTGTTTCCATGCCTGCAAATGGCAATAGGCCCTTACTTTTTACAAGGATATAGAGACATTGCTCAGAAAACATAAACAAAGGTGGGGGAGTAAAATGTTCTATGACTCAACCAGTAGTTGAAATTTAACACTTCTTTAACACTTTAATATCCTGTGGCATTATGTATTTTATGAGACAACGTGTGTTTTATCTCCCTGTTTTTCTTTAATGGCAGTATCAAGTGTTTATAGGATTAAAATTTTGCATTTGCATTAACCATAAAATACCAATTTAATAGATTCTACATACAATATATTACTGCATATGGTTACTTACAGGAGGCCCAGGAACGCCAGGAGAGCCTTCATTACCCTGAAGATAAAATACATAATTCTTAAATAAATAAATTAACATTCCTCATTCAAAGGGGTGGTTCACCATTAAAGGGGAACTCAGGCTTCCAAATCAAAATTCGATAAATAGGCCCACATAACACAGGAACCACTTACAGTATATATCCATCACAGTTACCTGATTCTTCAAAAAGAATCAATAAATGCTGTTTTCTATACTGAAATACAGCTGTTTAACAGTTCTTCTCTTTCTGCGTCATTTGAAATCCTGGCAGGGAAGGAGGGACTAAAACATTGATGTTACAAATGGTAACAACTTCTCCACAGCTTATAGACAGCATGCAGGAACTACATAACCCACAATGCATTGCACTGGGATGTTCCTATCCTTATTGAAATCACATGAGCAGGGAATTGTGGGGTTTGGAGGATGCAGGCTAAGGACAGATGGCTGCTGATACAAAGTAACAGTAGTCAGCCAGCTCAGCAAAGTAATCAGACAGATCAACAGAAGAGCAGGAGGCTAGGCTTAGGGAACTGTCAGAAACCATTAAAAATCATGAAAAGTCTGCATAATTTTTAACTGTTGTATATTGCAAAGTTGCTTGAAATTATGTTTATTTCTTAAAAAGCTTAAGATATGTTTTTGTGGAGTTCCCCTTTATGTTAACTTTTAGTATGTTACAGAATGGCCAATTCAATCAACTTTTCAATTAGTTATATCTTTTTTCTGACTCTTCCCAGTTTTCAAAAGGGGGTTTACTCTGTACACCATAGTAGGCTAGAGATCTAAATATTTCTTTCACTATACAAAAAAGAGACAACAAAACTATGAAGCAAAAATTAAACCCTAAAAGGATTTGACATCTCTGGATACTTCTTTGTCAGAAGGGTAAGATGTTTTAGAATAGATAGAGGACTCTCACTGGAGAGCTTATACAACATAATAACATACTTCTACACAATGCATGGAAGTTGGTCTCTTTATTTGGAGAGGTTATTAATCTCTAACGGCATATTTATTTATTGACATAGAAGAGTGTCTTGAGGGATTCTCGTTTTTCCGTCTTTTTGTTTTGAGTTGATGGGGGTGTTAGAGCTCACTGAGGGTTAAAACACATACAAATGGTTTAACTGAATCCAAACTGGGATTGATGATTGTATGGTCTTTTAAAGGGGACCCGTCACCCAAAAAAATTATTCAAAATCCTATTTTATCACATTAGTCAAGCAAATTGAGATAAATTATTTGAATCTTGCTTCCTTCAGTCTGGGAATTCATAATTACAGCAAGCAGGCAGCAGCCATTTTTGTGGACACTGTTATTAAGACAAGCCTTGAATCATCTCAGAATCGTGTTTGTGCACCAGAATAGGGGACCCAATGTCCCTCCCCATGCCCTGGCTACACAATTAAATGATGAAGAGAACGGGGGAATGTGGGGAGAGCAGTGACATGTAGGAAGTGCTGAATGGAAAGTGAAAGTAATTGTCTGCCCCGCCTCTATGCCACTGGCATAGAGGAGTGGCAGACAATATTTGATTGACAGCTGAGATGTTTAAATGAGCTTACAACAGCTATGAATGCTTTAATAAAAAATAGAAATTGGATTTCATGTTTAGTTTGAAAAGGACTTTTATTATACAGATTTTTGTGTCTGGGAGACAGGTCCACTTTAACTCAGAAGTGGAATTATCAGACAATTAAATAATACACTTTTTTTTAGTGTAACTATGGGTTAAACCACTAGAACTCCTGTCCAGGGTCCAAGTAAATGACCCCTTTTTTACATTTTTTAGTCCATTAGTAGGCTGGGTGAATTTGACCAGATTCGCTTTGCCAAAAATTCGCCGCTAGCGACGCCATACAAGTCTATGGGTGACATTTCCACGGTGAAACTAGCCTAAAGAATTCACCCATCCCTAGCCATAAGATCTACAGAAGGCCATGCTTCTCAGCTACTAGCCATTAACAATACATAAGCAATTAGCTCTAATAGATAGGAGCCAGTTATACTATTGTTTTCAGTTTGAAAACAATGCTTACAAAGGAAAGCCTAATTAATGGAAGTCCTGTGATTCACTGTTCAATAACAATATATATATATATATATATATATATATATATATATATATATATATATATATCTCAAACTATGACAAATGTAAATATCATTTGAAAGTTAAGTTCTTAGCTAAACCTATCTAGTTCTCATAACAAACTATATAAAATAAAATATATACAGGTATGAGACCTGTTATCCAAAATGCTTGGATCTTGAATCTTCATACCTTAAGTGTACCAGAAAATCATGTAAACATCAAATGAACCTAATACATTGGTTCTCAGGCCTGGATTTGTGTAAAGGCCACAAAGGCCCGGGCCTAGAGTGGCAGGATTTTAGGGGGCGGCATGAAGTCCAACCACACCCGCATTTGTTTGGAAGCTCTGGGGCTGATCATGAGATACAATCATTTTTTAAATTTCCCATGTGCCAAACCCCAGTGCTCCCGACCTGATGATGAAAATTTGTGCATGTGCACAAATGAAGGGAAGGAGAAAGGGGCGCGAACAGCAGCGGGCCTAGGGGCACCCGCTATGTAAATCCGGCCCTGCTGGTTCTGCTTCTTATAAGGATTAACTATATATTATTTTGGATCAAGTACAAGGTACTGTTTTATTATTATAGAGAAAGAGGAAATTTAAAAATGTGGATTATTGGGATAAAATGGAGTCTATTGGAGGGTTGGCTTGAGAGACTCCACATCTTTGGAGATACTAATCCTTTTAGTTCACAGATAATACGCTTTTTTCGTTACATCGATGATTGTATAGGGATTTGGGAAGGGGACGAATTGTCCCTGTCACAATTTGTACAATATTGTTCCCATGTGGTGGAAGGGATTGCCTTCACCTATGAGGCTCATGAAACCAAAATAGCCTTCTTAGATGTTACATTCTTCATTGATCAGGATCATATTGAAACTGATCTATTTAGGAAACCTATAACACGTAATACCTTATTGCATCACAATAGCGCACACCCGGGGAACTGCCTGAAAGGAATCCCAGTGGGACAGTTCCTGAGATTACGTCGGGTCTGCTCCACTTGGCAAAACTTTCATAATAGGGCAATGCAACTGTGGGACCGCTTCATTGAAAGGGGGTATGATGAGTCAGAAATTAAGGCAGCTTATGATAGAGCAGTATTAAGTAACAGGTCCGAATTGCTTTCAAGTAAGAGTAATAGAAACAATTCAGAGAAAGCAGCTCCCAGATTATGATTCTGTACGACATACAATAGAGGAACATGCTTTGTAGAACGAAGTGTACGGAAACACTGGGATATTCTCCTACAGGATCCGGTCCTGAAACAGCAACTTGAAAAGAAACCGTCTTTCGTTTACAAAAAAGCTAGGGACCTAGGTTCCCATATATCAAAAAGTATTTTCAATTCCAAAGAAACTACTTCAAAAAATTGGTTAAAGCATAGGGGTAACTACAAGTGTGGTAGGGATAGATGTGGTTCCTGTAAATTTATTAAGAAATCTAAAGAATTTGTAAGTTCTAGTACTGGGCATTCTTTCCCGATTAAGCAATATTTTAATTGTGTGTCTCAGGGCATAATATATTTGGCTACTTGTCAATGTGGTGTTCAATATGTAGGGAAGACGGTTCGTAAAGCCGGAACTAGGTTCCTAGAACATCTAGCGGCGGTGGATAGAAATGATAAGAGGTCCGCAATCTCTAGACATCTGTTAGAAAAACATGGGGGGAGAAAAAATGTATCTTTCCAAATTATTGACAAACCAATTGTGCAGTCTAGGAGAGGAGATGCGGATAAAAGGCTACTGAGAAATGAAGCGTACTGGATCTATCGTTTAAAAACGTTGGAAAGAGAAGGGGGTTTAAATAAGGATTGGGAATTGTCGTGTTTTTTCTAACTATAATTGAAATGAATTATCTTGAATGTTAATAGCTTTCATACCGAGATAGAAACAGTGATAGATTATGCTATTCGAGCAAAAACGTGTATATAACATGCTAGAGATAACTTTAGGTATCCATTATTATTCCCAGACAATATCTGTTTTCCGCGGAATTACATCATATACCTTATATCGTAGTCCTGTAGCATACAATTGGAATTAATCTGACAGTAAAGATTGTATGATATATACGACGTAGAGAATACTGCTACTCGGGCTATGTGATTTGTTCAATAGATAGTCATATTTAGCAAATCTATTATCTGTCTAACATAGGATCTAATTCATGGTATTATGAAAGGGTTAATGTGTTTTATGGGTGGGACTAGGTGCTATTTAACTGTGGCTATGTAGTGGGATCAGGTGTACGCTTCTGATGAAGTGGCGAGATGCCATGAAACGCGTAAAGCGGATGATCTGATGTATTTTGAACTTGACACGCTGTTATTTCTTTTAACCTGGATGATTAAAATTTGAAGATTTTAACATATCACCCCGAATGCTCAGTTTTTTGCTTAAATTCAATGGATTGATCCGGAGGGGGACGGATGTTACGTGCAGCATGGAGGTGAGAATGTGATTGAGTTGTGATGCTCCCCGTACCTGGCTCGGGTCTATTGGAGGTAGCCTATCCATAATTCAGAGCTTTCTGGATAATGTGTTTCCGGGTAAAGGGTCCCATACCTGTATATTTTTTGCCATTATGATAACTTTTGGGAAACATTGTCAATGACTAGTTAATACCAATTTAGAATCAGAAATACTAAATGAATAGTTTGAGACACAAATTGTGTACCTTTTCCCCTTTGGGGCCAGCTGGCCCTGGATGTTCTGGTCTCCCAAAATGCCCCTAGAAAAAAAAAAATAGAGAAAATGATTTTTGCAAAGAACAAAACAAAACCTGCAAAAAGAATTTGTTCAGAAAAGTTGTACTTTTCCTAGGTCAGTCTAACTCAATTAAGTCTCCCAAGAAGCATCTTTCCTTTTTGACTGATAAAACAGCTGCATCCTACTGATAAGCTTCACAAATGGAAAGTATACAATGCTGTTTGTCGTTGCTTTTTCACCTTGACAGATCAAATGTAAAGGCCCTACCTGGTGTATGTTGATACAGTGAGGAGTTCATGTTACAGAAGCCCAAAATAGCGAGCCTGGGACAGGTGGAGCGGAAGGGGCACATGACTGAGGGGAGAGTAGAGGAAATAAGGGAGTTGTGGGGACAGGCATTATGGGAATTGTAGTATGGAGTAAAGGGGGCTGGGCTTAACCTTTAAATAAGGGTAAAAGTGCGGGAAATCCCCTTACCTGTAGTGGGCACAGGAGAGTCAACGTCATGGCGTCCGGTTCCGAGGTGCTGGAGGGGCTCAGGTTGGCGCTATCGGGCCACGATGGGGAGCGGATTCGACGGGAGCTGTTGTCCCTGCTCGGCCCCTCACAGGGGGGGGCTGCGCCGGAGGCAGAGGTTGGAGCCGGTCGGAGGAGGCCGCAACGCAGGGCCAGGCCGCCTGAACGCCTTAGCCCTGACGGTGGGAGTGGGAGACGGCGGCGGAGCTTATCCCCTGCTGCGGGGACATCCGATCTGCAGGAGACGCGGAGTGAGGGGAGACGGAGCGCACGTGTGCGCGCTGGCAGGCAAGTGGCGTGTGGGGAGCTTGGGCCTCAGGCGGTGCGGCGGAGCAGCCGGGGGAGGCGCACGTCCGTGCGCTCCGGCGGCCGGGTGGGGACTGCGGCCTCGGGCCCCGGTGCTTCAGGTGCGGCACCGGCAGGCTCCGGGGGCGGGGCCAGGACGAGGGACAGGATCCAGGGGCCTCAGGCAGCCGTGGCTCAACGGAGCATGGTGGGCAGGCGGGCTCAGCTGGACGCTGGCGGCACCCCCTTGGGGGGGGTAGGAGCAGGGGAGGCAGAAGGGGTCGGCAGGGCTGCTGCTGGTTCTGTTGTGGCTAGGAATGGGGTGGCAGCCGCGGGTTCGGTGTCCAGAGTGGAGCTGACGGATGCCACTGGGGGCACTGTAGGGGCTGAGGTGGATGTACGGATGGAATCATCAGAGCAGGGGGACCTTGGTGGGTGCCCCTCACCTGGGGGGGTACGGGACAGGAGCAGGTCCTCTTCAGTCCGGGTGGGAGGGGGGGATACTTCCCGTGGCCGAGATGATTCAAGGGATCAGTGGAGGGAGTCGAGGAGCGTGAGGAGGGGGCGCACCAGGTCCAGGAGTAGGGCACGCAGTGGCTCCAGGGATTGGGGGAGGATGTCTGTCGGCAGGCGGAGGCGGGGTCACAGGCCGGAGTACGAGAGGGGTGGGCGCTCACCCGTACATATACGTGCCACTTCTTCTTGTCGCTTCTCTCCTCCTAGGTCATCAAGTCGGCAGGAGGGGCGGCGTTCCTCTCGCGAACCTCGGTCCAGGAGTCGGGATCACGGACCGGCGCAGAGGCCTGAGCCGGGGGATGCCGGATCTGGTGGAGCGACGGCCCCGCGTGGTGATGCAGTGCGTGGGTCAGGCGGTGAGTGCTCCGGTGGTGCCAGGGGTGTGAGGGACGCACAGGGGTTGTTGCAGGGCTTGAGGGAGCTTTTGAATAGTTGGGAGGCGGGGGGTTCCCAGGCAGGGGTATCCCGGGCGTGGGTGCAGGGAGCAACGGAGCGGCTGCCGGACTCCCAGATTGGGTCTGCCCCCGCAGCAGGTGGCCCGTTAGCGGGGGCTCGGGTTGAGGCGGCGGTTGTAGTGGCGACTTCGGAGGGCGTCGGGTTGCGGCAGGACAAGGTGGGGGGTGATCAGGCGGTACCCGGGTCGGTTCCTGAGGCAGCCCGACAGGGGGCTTATGTTTCGTTTACGGGTCCTTTGGGGGCGCATGTTAAAAAGGAAGTGAAGGAGAAGATCTGGAAGGGGGAGTTTGTGGAGATTTTCTCCCTTCTCCCCCTGGAGGAGTCGGTTGAGTTAAAGGAGGATGACAAAAAAGATGGGAAAAAGGAGGAGGAGGAGCGGAGCAAGAGGTATAGGAAGCTTCCGAAGACTTTCGGAAATTGGCTTCGGGCTTTCTGCATCTTAGCCAGCGTGATCGGGGAAAAGCATCCTGAGCGTTGCTCGTCCCTGTTTAGTTATGTAGATGGGATTTGGGAGGCCTTCAGGGTGTATGGGGGTTTGGCGTGGTGGCGTTATGATGAACAGTTTCGCCAGCGTTTAGCGGCCAACCCGGGGATGCGATGGGATCAGCTTGACATGCCTCTCTGGTTGCGGTTGATGACGGCGCAAAAGACGACCCCCTTTCAGAGAGGCGCCGGGGGGACACAGCAGGGGTCCTCTCCGGCGGGGTACAAACCTGGTTACTGTTGGCAGTTTAATGAGGGACAGTGCAAGTGGGGGGGCTCTTGTAGATTCAAGCATGAGTGTTCCGGTTGTGGGGGTGCACACGCCTACGCCAGATGTTTCAGGAAAGGGAAAGCCGGATTTAAGCCAGGCGAGGCTAGCAAAGGGGAGGACGCCGGTGAACCTCGACGCGATGCGGCCGTGGTTAGATCGGTACGGTAGGAAAGGGGATGCGGAGCTACTGCGGAAGGGGTTCGGTGAGGGGTTTCGGATTCCATTCCGGTCTCGGGCGCGGGGGGAGGTCCATGGGAATCTCCGGTCGGTAGCTGGCAATTTAGAGATAGTGCGTCAGAAATTACTTAAGGAGGTGGAGCTTGGCCAGATGGCCGGCCCATTTACAGCCTCCCCTTTGGCGGACCTAAGAGTGTCGCCGTTGGGGGTGGTTCCTAAGAAGGAGCCGGGGAAGTTCCGCTTGATTCATCATTTATCTTACCCCAAAGGCATGTCGGTGAATGATGATATTGACCCGGAACTTTGCTCGGTTTCGTACACGTCCTTTGATCAGGCGGTGGCAGTGGTCAAAAAAGCAGGGTCGGGGGCGTGGTTGGCTAAGGCAGACATAGAATCGGCGTTCCGATTGTTGCCCATTCACCCGGATTGCCATCACTTACTGGGGTGTGCGTTTGAGGGTTTTTATTATGTTGATCTGTGTCTGCCTATGGGATGCTCGATTTCGTGCGCTTACTTTGAGAAGTTTAGTTCGTTCCTGGAGTGGGTGGTGCGGCGCCGAGCGAGCTCTGACGGTTTAGTACACTATCTCGACGATTTTCTGTGCGTCGGTCCGGCCAATTCTGATGCGTGTTTCCATATTCTTGATACTCTTCAGGCAGTGACGGGGGAGTTTGGGGTCCCATTAGCGCCTGAAAAAACGGTGGGCCCGGTGACCTGCCTCTGTTTCCTAGGTTTGGAGATTGACACAATGGCGGGCGAATGTAGGCTACCTCCGGATAAGTTGACTGACTTGACTACTTGTGTGTGCCATTTGGCACAGAAGCGCAAGGCGACGGTTAGGGAGGTTCAGTCCTTGTTGGGCAAGCTCAATTTTGCTTGCCGAGTGATCGTGATGGGCAGAGTTTTTTGTCGCAGGCTGGGCAAGCTGTTGGCGGGCGCAGTGGCCCCCCACCATCACATCAGGTTGCCCCGAGAGGTGAGGGATGACTTGCGGATTTGGCGGCGGTTCTTGGGCGCGTTTAATGGGAAGTTGATGTTCCCTGAGGAGGAGGTGACCTGTCAGGAATTGCAGCTTTTCACGGATGCAGCGGGTGGCTGTGGTTTCGGTGCCTATTTAGGAGGAAAATGGTGTGCTGAACCGTGGCCCACGGAGTGGCGGGAACTGGGTTTGACGAAGAATTTATGTTTCTTAGAGATGTTCCCGATTGTGATTGCTCTATTTCTGTGGGGGGACGTGCTGGCCAACAGGAGGGTGATCTTTACCACGGACAATATGGGAGTAGTGCAAGCTATTAACAGGCAGTCGGCTTCCTCGATTGAGGTGGTGCGACTTTTGAGGATTCTGGTGTTGCGCTGCTTACAGTTAAATGTGGGTTTCCGGGCGGTTCACCTTGAAGGGGTGAGAAATGAGATTGCAGATGCTTTGTCTCGATTCCAGTGGGACCGCTTTCGACGCTTGGCCTCGGGAGCGGACAGAGAAGGCCATCCTTTCCCAGCGGGTCTCTGGGCCATCGGGACGACAGGATTGGAGGGTTGGTGAGATCCTCGGTGGCGGAATCGACTTGGGCCTCATATGGTAAGGTCTGGGAGGAGTGGCAGCAGTTAATCGATTGGGCCGGGAGAGCGGAATACCCTCAGGGTGGACAGGATTTAATGTTGTGGTGGGTGTACTGGATGGCGGAACGGGGTAAGTCGACAGCCCAGATTGAGAAAAGCATGTCGGCGCTGGCCTTTCTGTTCAAATGGAAGGGGGGGGAGGATTTCACTAAAAGTTTCGTCATCCGACAAGCAGTAAAGGGGTTAAAGAAGGGGCGCACAAGGCAGGACACTCGTAGACCTGTGACAGTGGGGTTGCTGGAGAGTTTAATGCAGGTTTTGGGGGACATTTGTTTTTCGCACTACGAAGTGACTTTGTTCAGGGCCGCTTTTGTCCTGGCATTTTTTGGTGCCTTCAGGGTGGGGGAGTTGGTGAGTCATAGCAAAAAGTTACCTGGGGGGCTTCAATTGGGGGACGTGGAACTTGGGGATGACAGGGTGGATATATGGCTCAGACGGTCCAAAACGGATCAGGCGGGACACGGTAAGAAAATTGTTTTGTATGCATTACGTGGGGGGTCTGTTTGCCCATGGTTTCACTTGCGTCAGTGGTTGGCATCCCGTACTGAGCGTCCGGGTCCATTGTTGATCCATGAGGATGGCACGCCACTGACCAGGTACCAGTTCATAAGGATTTTCCGGCTGGGATTGGGGAGGTTGAACAGGCTCCCGCTTGAGTATTGTTCTCATTCTTTTCGGATCGGGGCAGCCACGGAGGCAGCTCGACTTGGGTTAAGTGAAGGGGTGGTCAAACGGATCGGCCGGTGGGAGTCGAAAAGGTTTCAGTGCTACATAAGGCCAAACTTGGTTTAAACAGGGTTGATTATGTGGGGTGGCGGAATTTTGATTAAAAGTGGGATGTTGTTTTGTTCACATGTGTGGTTGTGGTTTGTTATTTCTTAAGGTGGATGTCTACAAGTCTGGATTCTTGGACATTCCTTTGTGCGCTGGGCGGAACGGAGAGCTGCAGTTAGGACGCGGGGTCGGCAGCTGGGTTTTCCGGACCGTTTGGTCGAAGTTAAGTGGTTTGGCTTCCCTGGCTTGTTGTGGCCTGGGGTATTTGATAAAGTGGTAAGTTTGTCGGCAACGGCAACGCACCCCCACGTATTGGTTGTGCATGTGGGTGGTAATGACATGGGCATAATGTGCCAGAGGGATTTGGTGAGGCAGATGAAAATTGATATCGACAAGATTCGGTCATTGTTTGTGGGAGTGGTAATTGTATGGTCGGAAATGATACCCAGGTTGGTGTGGAGATGGGCACGGGATCATTCGGCTATGGAACGGAGTCGGAAAAAACTTAACCAGTTACTTAGTGTTTTTATCAGGAGGTCAGGTGGGGTGGTTGTACGGCATAAGGATTTGGAGCGGGCTGTGCCAGGGCATTACAGACGGGATGGTGTACATTTGTCTGATGTTGGGCTTGATTTGTTTAATCTTGGAGTGGGTGATGGTGTGGAAAGGGCCGCTTTTTTGGTGTCTGGGGTAGCGCGGCCTGCATAAGAGGTCATGCATGCAGCGCAGTGGCATAGTGGGGCTGCCCTACTGGGTAGCCAAAAAGGGGGCTGGAAGGTAAAGTGAGGTTGGTTGGTTAGGCCTGGGGCGAGGCTCAGGGGGCAAGGAGGCAACGAAAGTGAGAAAGCAGGTGACAGAGTCTTAGCCTTAGGCTGGTTAATGGGGTTTTGACTAAGAGGGGTTTGGGAAGTTATGGTAAACATTGTTAAATGTTATGTGCAGCCTTCAGCGGCTATTGTTTTTTACCACAAAAATGTCAAAGTGTTATACAGTATTATTTTATGCTGGTATGTTTTTGGGAGTTAAATTGAATAAGTGAATGAAAATGTTCTTTAATAAACAAGCTGCGGCCTTTTTCACCAAAAGTTCTGTGAGTGGAGTGTATTTGTGGGTGTAAGGGATTTGCATCAGAATCGAAGCATACTCTAGTCAAGAAGCCCAAAATAGCGAGCCTGGGACAGGTGGAGCGGAAGGGGCACATGACTGAGGGGAGAGTAGAGGAAATAAGGGAGTTGTGGGGACAGGCATTATGGGAATTGTAGTATGGAGTAAAGGGGGCTGGGCTTAACCTTTAAATAAGGGTAAAAGTGCGGGAAATCCCCTTACCTGTAGTGGGCACAGGAGAGTCAACGTCCCTCCCTCCCGCCCTATGGAGATGGTAGGATGGATTCTTACGTCGCAGCAATAGCATAGTGGGGCTGCCCTACTGGGTAGCCAAAAAGGGGGCTGGAAGGTAAAGTGAGGTTGGTTGGTTAGGCCTGGGGCGAGGCTCAGGGGGCAAGGAGGCAACGAAAGTGAGAAAGCAGGTGACAGAGTCTTAGCCTTAGGCTGGTTAATGGGGTTTTGACTAAGAGGGGTTTGGGAAGTTATGGTAAACATTGTTAAATGTTATGTGCAGCCTTCAGCGGCTATTGTTTTTTACCACAAAAATGTCAAAGTGTTATACAGTATTATTTTATGCTGGTATGTTTTTGGGAGTTAAATTGAATAAGTGAATGAAAATGTTCTTTAATAAACAAGCTGCGGCCTTTTTCACCAAAAGTTCTGTGAGTGGAGTGTATTTGTGGGTGTAAGGGATTTGCATCAGAATCGAAGCATACTCTAGTCATGCTTGAATGGCAATGTGCATATCATTATCATTTTTATTTACATACATATCTGTTGAAAGCTTAAGGAAATGTAGTCATATCTTACATTGGAAAACAAAATTGCAGCGCCCACCCTGTATAATGAATGTAACCGTGCACCTGAACCTTCATTTTAGGTTCGTGAGAAAAAAAAGGTAAGGTTTACCTTGGACAAAGCAACTTTGTTGTAGTGTATTATAGTATATTTCCTTCTCATTTAACACAAAAATACAGCTTTTTATTCAACACATCTTTTCATAGTATATATATTTTTGAAAAAGTCTTTATTCCCAAGACAAGCATCTCTTAGTTAAAGGAAAATAGAATTAAGAATAAGCCGTGGAACATAGTCTTTCTAACCAGTTTGCTGGGGTTATGAAATACAATAATTTGCCTGTTTAGCAATTATTATATGCTAGATGGATGACCTGCTGTAAAAGGTGTCCACTGGCAAGTCTTATTAGTCAGAGAAGAAAGCTGACTGCCATAGGGTCAGACTGTTGCATTCAAGGACCATGAGCCCATGACTAAGTGCCCTGAGTGGTGCGAAATGCGTAGGGCGGATGGAGATGCAAATATACATTTTTAATTTTGTATAAATAAAATAATTTTTTAACTGATCTTCTTTGGTCCTGTGGATCCATTTGAGTGCCGGTCGGCCCTGCTTTTTCAATATAGCTGGGGGTCTGGGGCTGGTGCACCTGGACCACATTTACTATTTGGTGAGTCATTTACAATTTATTCTGGAGCACCATCTTTCTTCCTACTTTTGCATTCAAGGACCACAAGGATTGTGAGTTTAAGGGCCATCTTTCCAGTGAATGACCTTGCAAACTCCCCCACCCCTCTTAGCAGCGGTGGCTCGTAATTCCCTCCCCCTTAATTTAGCACTTTTATTGGGTCCAGTGAGTAGAGAGGGGACAGTGTGGGTGGGGGAGAGGGCCTGGGTCAGCAGGGCCCGTGAAGGCCTGGGACCACTGTTTCTCTTTTCCCGGTGTCCTGTTGCCCAGTCAATACTGGACTGCCAAAATGGGATCAGAAAATAATTTAGACTGTCCTCTGTTGTTCACTTTGTCACTTTGTTAATGTTTCCTTTTTTGTATCTGTTTATATAAAAGGGGCCATTTATAAATGCAATGTAAGGAACGTACCTGGTGATCTAGTGGGGGGACGGCAGGGACGCCCGCCACGGCGAGCGGCTTCCATTAGGCCGCAGGCGCTGGTGTCTTAATGCGCGCGCGGCGCATTCTTGCGGGATTTAAAGGCGCAGGCGCGATGATGTAATGACGTCAGCGCGCAATGGCGGGAAATTCAAACACTATTTAAAGCCCATTAGGGCTGTGGGACCTTGCCCTTGACCTTGTTTCCTGGTGCTCCTGAGCCTTGTGCTATTGATTCCTGTTTCCTGAACCTGTTTTGATTCCTGTTGTGACCCCTGCCTGGCTTATTGACTATCCTGACTTCTGAATCCTGACCCTTGCCTGAATACCGACTCTGATCTTGCTTAACCCCTTGATTGACTACCTGGTTTGACCCTTGCCTGCCTGACTACGTTTATTCTCTGCCTGCCTCGACCCAGCCTGATCTGACTACTCTTTTGCCTAAACGCCTTGTACTACGACCTTCTGCCCAAAGACTTTGCTTTACAGTCGTGCTCCTCTGCCTGTCCAGAACCTATAGCCTTGCACCTCTCGTTTAAGTCCTGGTGGCATCCAAGTAGCTGAGGGCTCCTCCCGAGGCCAAAGGTGGTCACACTACAGGTGAAGCACGAGCCAAGACCAGGGTGCTTAGCATTTGTTCTGGTGTTGGGTGCCGACCATTACATGCAAGGTCTCAATAGTAAGGCTGCCTTGTCTACAAAACTGGGAGACTATACATTTATATGTAGAAGCTCAGTAAAGGTAGGGCCTGTTCTGTGCAGGCCTGGCAATCCGTGAGTTCTGGCAAATGCCAGATGGGCTGCTGTAAAACGCCATATACAGTCACTATTATTTGGGCTGGTGGGAGACTGGTTGGGCCTCTGTGTACATGAATTGCCAGGGCCTATTTTGACTCCCAGTCCAGACCTGGTTCTGTGTGTTTGACAATGTATTTCAAGCCTCTCAGACACTGCCCAAGAACTGACACATCTGGCCATATAATGACTATTTTCCCCATTTTGCAGGCTGAGTATAGCTTAGCTGCAAGGCTTGCTCAAATTTGTAACAGAGAGTACATTTGCCCAGGACACCTCACATCAGAGTTACATGTTTTTGTATAGTGTCCTTCAGGGAGTTCCAACTTACTGCCAGAGGGTCAATATGTATATATTTTTTAAAAATGCATTTATAGGAAGATACTATACAAAAATTGCCAGTGGCCAGATAACTCAGACTCACAAATGGCGAAGCTCTGCTCAGCATTCCTCGAAAGAATTGAATAAACAAAGAATAGTGTCAGCAGGGAGGCTGAGGCTTTGAAATCACGCAAAGCATTAGAAGCAGAGAAGTTTCCAACTACCAAGTATTGTTTTCAGCAGCTCATCATATTGATCTGTGCAGCACAAGTCTATTGCAAAGTCAGCAGACAAAAATACAGTCATTGATTAATTGATCTTGAAAAAGAGATCTAACTAGTGTATCAAGGTATCCAACCTTAGGGACACAAATAAGCAAGAGATAAGTATAACTGAAATACACAAGGAAAAAATGCTATGTGAAACGATGTTGCCAGAGTAATGATGAAAAATAGCCCTTCACCTTAAAGGAACACTGTAAATAAAATACAACTTACTCAATATCAAATTGCACAAACCATTGATAGGCAAGTAAAATATTTTATATTTTAATTACTTTAGCCCAGGTCCCATACATTCTGGATAACAGGTCCCATACCTGTTCTAGTAACTTCATTTGTCTTCACCCTTAACATTTTAGTATTGTTCTAGTAGCTTCATGTGTCTTTAGTATGTATTTTAGTACAGGTATAGGATCCCTTATAATCCAAATTTTTAAAAATGATTTCCTTTTTCTCCGTTATAATAAAACAGTAGCTTGTACTTGATCCTAACTAAGATATAATTAATCCTTATAAGAAGCAAAATCAGCCTATTGGGTTTATTTAATGTTTAAATGAATTTCTAGTAGACATAAGGCATGAAGACCCAAATTACGGAAAGATCAGTTATCCAGAAAACTCCAGGTCCCGAGCATTCTGGATAATAGGTCCCATACCTGTATATGAATGTGTATTGTAAAGTTCAGAGGATATGGGAATGCCCATGCACTAATGCCACACCACAACAGTAGTAAAATTCCCAATTTATATCTGGAACAAATTCAAACAGGGTTTAACTTCAGCAAGTCAAAGGTGGCCTTTAAACAAAAGCTTTCTTCGCAAAAAAGCCAGTTTTCAGGTCCACTTAATGAAGCAAGCTTCCAAGATTCAGAAAGGAGAGAGGTTTTCCACAGTTTTCCCTGTAGTTCTCATCTGCATATTTTATCCTTTATCCTGAACTGATACGGCTCTCTTTACTTCCTGGATGGCTCCAGTAATTAGCCTTGCTGTGCTCCTTAAAGACATTATATATATATATATATATATATATATATATATATATATATATCTATACTCATAGCAAACCAACCAATAGTAAGTGACATCAGTGCCACAAAGTGACTACTGCAGTAAAGCAAGTGTAAAGTGCTGAAAAATGTTGTAAAGTGACAAATGCAATAAAGTGATTCTGTGCTTACAGTCTACCAAATCTAATTATAAAAAGTGCATACTAATATCATGTACATTCATAATATATATGCCACTTATACCTTGAATACAATCCACAGTGTATGTGATATTATAATATATAAAATACAGTAATACACATAAAAATAAAATGAAATATGCTGCATGGACTGGTCAATCTATTACTCTTGCTCTATTTCTGTATACTGGCTACTGGGGTCCCCCAAATGTTTTAAAAAGTCACATAATTATCTAGTCTATTTCATAATCATGTTCACAGGAATTGATGCTGGAATACCGGCATTGGCCTATCGGGAAATCTGATATTGAATTGACAGAAATTAACAGTAAGAAAATTTGTGTTGGCTATAGAAGGACTAGGAATTTAAAAGAACTTCTTTCCCCTGCTGACCCGATCTACCGAGAGGTGGCAAAATTGATCGTATTTTACTACAAAGGGAGGCATTTTGGACTTATGAATTGAACTGTGTGGCCCCTAGGGGCCTGAATAGCTCACTGTCCTTGAACTGTTTTCTGTAAATCAATGCACTTTGAAACATTTGGACTTTTAATTGATGTGTTTCAATTGATTATATGTTATAATAGTTCTATTGATTATACTTCACTGTATGTTGATTGTGCCTGTTGCTGACATACCTGACAGTGAAAGTGATATGTTATATCTGGCTATTCAAGTGGGGCTAGATTTATGAAACATACTAGATAATTAAGTGATTTTTCAAAATAGTAGCCAGTAAACAGAAATAGAGCAAGAGTAACAGATTGATCGGTCCGCACAGCATATTTGTTTTAATATAAGAAGCAAAATCAGCCTATTGGGTTTATTTAATGTTTAAATGAATTTCTAGTAGACATAAGGCATGAAGACCCAAATTACGGAAAGATCAGTTATCCAGAAAACTCCAGGTCCCGAGCATTCTGGATAATAGGTCCCATACCTGTATATGAATGTGTATTGTAAAGTTCAGAGGATATGGGAATGCCCATGCACTAATGCCACACCACAACAGTAGTAAAATTCCCAATTTATATCTGGAACAAATTCAAACAGGGTTTAACTTCAGCAAGTCAAAGGTGGCCTTTAAACAAAAGCTTTCTTCGCAAAAAAGCCAGTTTTCAGGTCCACTTAATGAAGCAAGCTTCCAAGATTCAGAAAGGAGAGAGGTTTTCCACAGTTTTCCCTGTAGTTCTCATCTGCATATTTTATCCTTTATCCTGAACTGATACGGCTCTCTTTACTTCCTGGATGGCTCCAGTAATTAGCCTTGCTGTGCTCCTTAAAGACATTATATATATATATATATATATATATATATATATATATATATATATATATATATATATATATCTATACTCATAGCAAACCAACCAATAGTAAGTGACATCAGTGCCACAAAGTGACTACTGCAGTAAAGCAAGTGTAAAGTGCTGAAAAATGTTGTAAAGTGACAAATGCAATAAAGTGATTCTGTGCTTACAGTCTACCAAATCTAATTATAAAAAGTGCATACTAATATCATGTACATTCATAATATATATGCCACTTATACCTTGAATACAATCCACAGTGTATGTGATATTATAATATATAAAATACAGTAATACACATAAAAAATAAAATGAAATATGCTGCATGGACTGGTCAATCTATTACTCTTGCTCTATTTCTGTATACTGGCTACTGGGGTCCCCCAAATGTTTTAAAAAGTCACATAATTATCTAGTCTATTTCATAATCATGTTCACAGGAATTGATGCTGGAATACCGGCATTGGCCTATCGGGAAATCTGATATTGAATTGACAGAAATTAACAGTAAGAAAATTTGTGTTGGCTATAGAAGGACTAGGAATTTAAAAGAACTTCTTTCCCCTGCTGACCCGATCTACCGAGAGGTGGCAAAATTGATCGTATTTTACTACAAAGGGAGGCATTTTGGACTTATGAATTGAACTGTGTGGCCCCTAGGGGCCTGAATAGCTCACTGTCCTTGAACTGTTTTCTGTAAATCAATGCACTTTGAAACATTTGGACTTTTAATTGATGTGTTTCAATTGATTATATGTTATAATAGTTCTATTGATTATACTTCACTGTATGTTGATTGTGCCTGTTGCTGACATACCTGACAGTGAAAGTGATATGTTATATCTGGCTATTCAAGTGGGGCTAGATTTATGAAACATACTAGATAATTAAGTGATTTTTTAAAATAGTAGCCAGTAAACAGAAATAGAGCAAGAGTAACAGATTGATCGGTCCGCACAGCATATTTGTTTTAATATTTTATGTGGTATATTAATGTATTACTGTATTTTATATATATATATATATATATATATATATATATATATATATATATATATACACACACACACACTGTGGATTGTATACATGGTATAAGTGGCATATATTATGAATGTACATGATATTAGTATGGACTTTTTATAATTGATATGGTTGACTGTGAACATGGAATCACTTTATTGTACTGGTCACTTTACGTCACTTAACTCTTGCTGCCCTTAATATATATATATATATATATATATATATATATATATATATATATATATATATATATATATATATATATATACATTTTGATAGATCCATTGCTTCATAATCAAATTAGTCACAGTTTTTCTTAAATTGGATAGAAACATAATGTTAAGTAATATATTAAAGGGGACCTATCATCCCAAGAAATAGTTCCAACTCCTATTTTATGATCTTACACAAAATAAACTTCATTTACACAATATTAAATATTTATAGAGGAGGCATAGCAATTTCTGACTGATGGCATTTAAATGAGTTTATCAAATGTTTAGGTAATTTGAAAAGGACATTTCATTTACAGCTTTTTTGTCTGGCTGACAGGTGTCATTTTAATAGGGCCACATTTGCTCTGTCCTAGTAACCCATAGCAACAAGCCAACAATTATCATTTTTTGCTGTCTGGTGTAGCCATAACAGAGGATTTTTAATTATTTTAAAGTTTCGCTTTGTCTAGTTGATAAGGCAATCCTAAGACCACAACAAGCTTGCACACAAACACCATTTTAACACTCTTATGAATGAACCATTCTACTGCCTTAGGAATCCCTAAAGTATCCACCATACAGTTTGGAAAAAAACTCCAATTTATATGCTCCAACTATTGTATTGAAGGGGCAGTTTACTCAATTTTCAACATTAGTTTTATAAATAAGGTTTGTGCTAAGTATACTTTGTGCCTGTTGTATATGTATGATGTATTTTATTAAACTGGCCAAGATCTGAAACCAAAAAACAGAGTCACAATTTAGTTCCTGTTCCTACAAACACAATTTAAACAAAAAGCAGTCCACTTAAAAGCCTTTACACAATGAATCTCTGTTTATCTCCAATTGTAACAAAGGTGTAAGGTTTTGTCCAGCAACAGTTAATTGGGTAACTTACCTGTTGTCTTCCTATCGCCAACCCAGAAAGTTTTTTTTAATACAGTATGCCCTTCCCTCTTACTATTACTGCCTGAGTGAACAGGTTTTATTGTGAAAATCTTGAGTCTAGCAGCTAATTCTATTAAGGTAGCTAAGGTATTCCTTGAATTCTAAAAAGTGTGTTTGAATTGGCCTGACTAACTTTGATCAATCTCAATTTGTTCAAAGACTCAGTTATTGGGGTCCCACTGAATCCCTCATCTTGCATCCTAACAAAAAGTTTCAGCTGGGAAAAGGGAGGGGTTGGTTATGCAAACAAATTCCTATAGGACTTTTCATGTATTTAGATCTAAGCATGTGAAAAAAGTATCAAACCTATACATATATATCCTAAAAAAACAATAGGCAAAAGGTACTGTATGTTCAGCACAAGCTTTATTCATTAAGCTAATGCATAAAAGGCAGTATACTGCACTATTAAATGATGGTCAGCAGCAACCAGTAAAATAAGAAAATGACTTACTAAAATTAACTTATTAAATAAATAACTGGTTCCTTAAAATTATTTTAATAATTAAAGCAGAATAGACATCACAAGCCTTCAATAACTTTTTCCTTGTTTCACCCCACTGTTCCCCACCTTCAGTCTGTGAATTAGGTTACTCATACACAAAATGTAATTGGCAGCCCCTCACCCTTTGACTCACTATTGTGTATTTCTAAAAAGCCCAGAAGGAAAGACATTAAGGTTACCATATGATATATGATACATTTTTTCCCTTGCTCCTTTCAAAGCAATTTGTGAAATGTTTTATGTTGAAGATGACAGGTACCTGCTTAACATCTGGGTATTACCAGGGAATAGGCCAGGCATATATAAGGTCAGAACACCTTGCAGGTCTGGCCTTTGCCTTATTCTTCCTAATATACCATACAAAGGTTTATAACCATATCAAGGAAAATATGGGGATATGGTTGTGTGGCATTAATGTGTTCTACAACTTCTTTGTAAAGAATTATTTCCCAATTTGTAACATCATTATTAAATAAGATTGCTATATATTATATAGCAACATTGATGTGAACATAGCAAAAAAAAAATGAATTATGATAAATGATCAACAGGCAACAAAAAACAGAAAATATCCATGCCTTCCTATAGTTGCTCTAGTTTTTAGTTGTCTGACTCGGGTTGCCTTGAGACAGCAGAAAGTAATTCATTCTAGATAGATAAAGATTTTAAAACGTATCAGTATTTAAATGAATTCATGAGAAAAGCATCAATTGCCAAAAAATGTCATAAGAACTACAGACCATTAGTAAGAGAATAGGAGCATTAGTAAAATAAATTAAACTGGCCGCCTTCATTGTACATGGCATTCAGCTACTCCATTGTTACTTAGAATAAATGTAACCTTTCCATTGGAACCTTATTAAATTGAGGTCTTGAACAAAATGCACATCAAGACAAAGCCAGCCATATAGTATTAAAAAGCTGATTTATCATACATATCTTATGATTTGAATTAAACACATTAAAGAAGAAATGAATTAGTTTTCACTTTAATAGTATAACATTAACACTGTTCTGTAATATGCCAAGTTAATTATCTATACCCATTGATCACTTACTTTGCATTTGATTTTCATCCACCCTTGAAATAAATAGTTTTACAACTACAAGTCTCATTCAATAGAATCTGACATTGAGTCTCAAAACAAATGATACAATACAGCAGGAGGGTTTAATGAATAAATGTGCATGGTGGGGGCGGATTGCCACTCTGCTAAGGGCCTTTGTTTGCTGATCACTCCAATCTCTGTAATGTATGAACTCATTCTAATTGACATTCTATAGCAACATGTGTCAGATCGACATTCCATAATTAGATGTGCTAGGTGGGTGAACGCTGGTTATGTCCATGGATAGACAATAGGGCTTATTTTTTACGTCCTATGCTGCAGATGTGGTTGTAAAAATGTCCCTGCAGCCAGTTGCACAATTAATTCCATTTATTAAAGGTACTTGCATCAAAGGGTGCTCTTTGCACTTTAATGTTAATGTTTGTGCTGACACTCAGTTCTGCTTCCCATTATAAACCTGAGGTAGGGAAACCATGGAGCAACCACCACATCTTAAACAAGATGGTAGCTCCAGGGTCCTGTGTCACTTGCACATAAAATGATGCTTACTGGAGCTAAAATATATTGACAATGGGACTCCTCAATTGACCCTACGCCTTCAGCCATCCCATTGAACCTCCTTTCTCCCTCTTCTAAATTTACCTGTGCAGTACTCTGGAAAATTCCTACCGTTGCTGTGACAAATAAAAACGTAAAATACATTATCATATATCCACTGTTTTGATCAAGAGGAAGGCAACAAACCCAGCAGGAAGCCACTGCCAATTATGCCTCAAGAGGGAAAAAAAATCCTTCCTGACCCCAATGGCGATCGGTAACATTCCCTGGATCAAGCATTTGACATTCATTTAACATAAATAATAACATGCAAACAGTCTCATGTTTATACTGTATAACCCACAATATAACAGTACATGCAGTTATAACTCCACATTTGCTTATTATTAGATAATATGGGAACATAAAGAGAAACTCCTGGCATTTCACAAAATATGCAAACAAAGGGGGGTGGGTGGAATGTTTATACCTGCTCAGAAGATAAGGAAGTGAACAGCTTCTTCTCCTGACATCACATCCCTCTCTTTCTCCACCCCCAGCCCAGCTATCCCTGCCTTAACTCATTCCATCTCACCCACTCACAGCTACATCTGATTCTGCCAATCTTTAAATATAAACCAGTGTAATCTCGCTGCTGGTCATTCGGATCCCATGTCATGCAGCCCCTGTGGCCTGTAATGAGCTATTGTGTATGATATATACTGTATAATATAATCTGGCTCTCCAATATGTGTGAATGTCAAAAAACCCATCCAGTTTCTGGAAAATTTTGGACAGAACTTGCTTATGATAAAGTAACAGGGAGTAACCTGTAAGTACTGTATGCATTCACCCTAACAGGACTTTAGGCTGGGCCCCCAAACAACTGCTTTAATCAACCCAGGCTAACCCCACAGTTTTCATACCTACTGTATCTTTTTACAAATATTTAAAGGGGCGCCATACACCTATATACACCATTTTATCATAAGCCAAATAAATAAAACTTAGGCTGACTGAACAAATATATTTATAAAATGCATATACATCTTCCATATATCAGTATATTCATTAGAAATACTGTTTGAATTAATAAGCTGAGTTCTTATAGTAAGTAATAATAAGCTCTGCAGAAACAACTTCCATCCTTTGTTGTGACTGCTTTGATCTGAAATGCATTATCCATGGGGATTATCTGAGCACTGATAATGTAATTATCCTCACAACAACCTATCCATTCCTTTTAGTGCAGGGAATGTGATGGGAGCTTGTCTGTGTGCATGTGAATGTTGCAAGTAAGTGTTTTATACCACAGGATTTTTTTTATTGATTAGCTCTGTGTTTGCATAATACTTACTTATTGTCCAGGAGGTCCTATCAAGCCAGGAAGCCCAGGTATACCTTCCATTCACTAAAAGTAAAAAAAAAATCACTATGGACAGTTTAATGTGAAAGTGAAAATTATGGGACATTGAATGCAATTTAGAAACTTGTTCAAGATAAAGAGGAATTCTTAACAAATCCATTAACAAATGGGTTTACAAACTTAGAAGGATTCTGTCATGGTTTTTATGGTGTAGTTTTTATTTCTAAATTACACTGTTTGCATTGCAAATAATTTAATCTACCATGTAAAATTTAATTGGCATGTAGACAGCCATCTCATGTAATTTTGCCTGGTCATGTGCTTTCAGAAAGAGTCAGCACTTTAGAATGATACTGCTTTCTAGCAGGCTGTTGTTTCTCCTACTCAATGTACAGCAAATGAATGAGTCTCAGTGGGACTTGACTTTTTACTATTGAGTGCCGTTCTTAGATCTACCAGGCAGGGAGCTGTTTTCTGGTTACCTTCCCATTGTGATGTTATTAGGTTGTTGGGGGGGGGAAGGGAGGGGATGATATCACTCTAACTTGCAGTACAGCAGCAGTAAAGACTGTGTCACGGTCGGCACCCTACACCAGAACAGATGCCAAGCACCCTGGTCTCGGCTCGACTTCACCAGTTAAGTGACCGCCTTTGGCCTCGGGAGGAGCCCTCGGCGTACTCAGATGCCACCTGGACTTAACGAGAGGTGCAAGGCATAAGTTCTGGCAGGCAATGGGGCACGACTGTTTTACAAGGATGCTGGAAGATAGGAAGCCACAGGAACAGGCAGGCCGGGCCAGCACAAGAAGTAGAATAGTCAGACAGGCCAAAATCAGGATAGAGAAAGCATAGAATGGTCAATGGACAGGCAGAGGTCAGGATTACAGAGATCAGCATAGTAAATCAGGCAGGCAAGGGTCAAACACGGTAGATAAATCAGGAATCACAAGTAATAGCGCCCAGGAACAAGCTAATTTGAACCTATGGGCAATTACCTGAAAGCCAAATTCCCCTTTTACATTTGAAATTCGCGCCAATTGCGCGCTGGCGTCATCACGCCAGCGCGACTGCGCCTTTAAATAATGTACGCGCGCGGCACACGCGCCCTAGAGGAACCGGCATAGGAGGAAGAGGGAGCTGCGCAGCGGGCTGCCCACTAGACCACCAGGGTAAGTCCTGACAGACTGACTAAAGTTTATCAGAGCACAAGTCACATGACTGGGGAACTGACAATATATATAGCCCCATGTCAGATTTTAAAATTAAATATAAAAATAATTCTGCTAGAGCAACACTATTAACAGTGTTTTGAGAAAAAAAAACATGTTTTCCCATGACAGTATCCCTTTAAGTATATACTAAATTTTACTGTTGCAGTACTCCATAGGAAACATCAAGGCTTTTACTTCCACTGCCTAACATTCAGAAGACTGGTTAAAACCAAGTCGCATATTTAATACCATTCAATCCTTAAATTCATAGCAAAATATGTCAGAAAAGATTTAAATATTAGAATGAAATCACATATCTTCTAATCTCATTGGATACACTCATGTCTGCTGGGAAGACCTAGTGGCAAGCATTAGATAATTATTGGATGGTCCCCTTATATAAATGTACAGTATACATTTAAAAATTGAAGAAAAAGTACCCCACTAGCTTCAAAACTCGCTCAGCAGTCTCAAGTGATTTAAACCTTCCTAATTTAATTTAGTCACTAGTATGTGCAAGTTAGCTAATAACTTAAATATAGATACTAAAGTGCTTGTGCTATTATTGAATCAATTAAAATTGATTATAAATTAATTAAATATTGGTAATACTATTCATTCAGTTCTATATAAAAGTTACAGAAAACGTTGATATATATATTCTTAATTGTAACCAGTTCTATTTCACAACAGTGTATCTATTTTTGGGGGTTAGTAATCTCCCCCTTCCCAATCACTTTGAATTAAGGTGCAAGTGCTTAACAGTTAATGGATAATAATAATTTGATCCAGATTTAACCAAAATTCATAATATTGAAGGTGCTCAAAAGTGCTTAAATAGATTAAGGTTAAAAAATTAATTAATTAGAGACCGCAATAAATAGGATAATTATTAAAAAACACACATTTGCTCAGGTTCAGAAATAAGTTAGAAATGGAAAAAGAAGGAGGTGGAGTTGTCCCAAATCTACTACCTAATTTGTTTCTATCCCTGGGACACCACAAAGTCAAAGAAGGCAGAGTACCCGGGACTGTGGTCTCAAATTTTACTCTAGTCCTAAACTCAAGAAAACTAAATATGCCTAAAAACCACAAATCCACGGGCTCTTGTGAGCTTTAGTAACAGATAGATAAGCAGAGAGCTGAGCACTGGTTGAGGTTTGTAACCTCCCCACCCCCTCCACTACTTTGAAATCCAATCGACTGAGGTATAAAAGTTTTGGTTTTTAAAGTTTAAAGTTAAAAGGACTCGGAACGCCGACGCGCGTTTCGCAATAATGGCTTTGTCAAGGCGTAATGAGAACGCTCCCCTGCCGCAGAGTTTAAAACACTTCCGTATGGTGCGTCACTTTGCGGAGTCATCGCGAGACCTCCCGCCCACACGTTCAACGTGCATCCCAGCTTGTGCGTGTCGTCCTAGCAACCAGATAGCTTTACACTGTTCTCAGACACGGGGAGTCTATAGAAATGTAATTACCCTCTGACACTTCTCCATACATCTAAGCAATGCGGTTACAATTCTTTAACCAGTTACAATTAAGAATATATATATCAACGTTTTCTGTAACTTTTATATAGAACTGAATGAATAGTATTACCAATATTTAATTAATTTATAATCAATTTTAATTGATTCAATAATAGCACAAGCACTTTAGTATCTATATTTAAGTTATTAGCTAACTTGCACATACTAGTGACTAAATTAAATTAGGAAGGTTTAAATCACTTGAGACTGCTGAGCGAGTTTTGAAGCTAGTGGGGTACTTTTTCTTCAATTTTTAAATTATTTACTGGCACTGACTTAGGTCAGACCTCAGCTTCTACCGCAAGGTAATTATATTCAATAAGGGATCACTTTTTGTTCGATTGTACAGTATACATTGTCATCATATCTCCTATTAAGTGTATTTTCTCCTGTGCAAACATTTCCACTTTGGCCAGTCTTTCTTCATAACTGAGAATTTCCATGCTCTCAACCGGCTTAGTTGGTCTTATTTAGACTCTCTGATTCTGTATTGTGTTATCTGAGAACTGGAGACCAAAACTCCATTGCATTTTTCAGATGGGGCTTACCCATGTTTTGTACAGGAAAATAAATACAATTGTCTCCCACAAATCTACTGTGTACAGTACCTTTTTCAATACAGCTCAAAACCTTTTTTGTCCTTGCAACTGCTGACATTTCTTGTTACAGCCTAGTATATTATACACATTTACCCTGAATCTCAACTGCCACTGTCCCAAGTGTCAGTTTGTTCAGATCCTGAAGCAAAATTGCCACATCCTGGCTGGAATAAAGTGGACTGCTTAGTTTTGTGTGCAAACACTGATACATTATTACAATGCATATCCCCACATTATTAATGAACACATTAAATACAAGTGGATCCAAAACTCTACAGCATCTCACTAAGAACCCTTCTCCAAGTAAAGAATGTACCATTGACAACCCCACACAATCCTTAAGGGTAATGACACACACAGATACAGTACTAGTAGCCAGTTACTTATCACTCCTACAAAATAGGCAGTAGTGACAATTGTCTCTGTTAAGACGCTACATGTGTTCAAATTTGATTCGAATTTGGACTATTCCCTAGTCGAAGTACGCTAAAATTACCTCAAAATTCGAATTTAAAAATTAGATTTTTCAATTCGACCCTTGATAATCTGCCCCCAAGTAATAACTCACCAAGTAATGAAAGAGGCCCAGGTGCACCAACCCTATGACTATGACTATGTGTGTGTAACACAAAACATGTTAGGGTATATGGCTAGTGATGGACGAATTTATTCGCCAGGAGCGAATTCGTGTCGAATTTGCGTGATTCGCCGCCGGCAAATAAATTCACGAAACGGTGCTAAAATTCGCTGGCGAATGGGCATTGGCGTAAAAAAAACGGACGCCGGCGTCAAAAACGAGACGCCGGCGCCGTTTAGTGAATTCGCCCATCACTATACAGTATATGTTACATAATAAACATTTTTTTACTGCCTGTTGGAAGACTGGCTTTTTGAGTGCCTGCTCAACAATTGCTGGTTTTTCCTTTATGATTGCCTGAGCATGAAAGCTTGGGCGATCATAGATGGGACCTCAAGTGTTAATTTCAACATGAAGCAAGAATATTTTGACTCATATTTTGACTCATTTCATATAAGAACTCATCTTGAGTCATTTTAATCACTTGTGCATAGGTTTTTAGATTCTATAAACCCTTTGCAGACATGACTATGGACATTATACATTTGTTTTTCTCTAAAGATAGTCACTGTAATGAAAGCAAAAAATAAATAAATACGTCACTCTGAATGGCAGAGCGACAATATTGTTCTGGAATATTGAGCAATTCTGTCCCAGTTTTCCAAACATGTAATGTGGTTGCAGACTGCAGAGGTTGACTTCTACCTTAGATGAAAGCTTTAAGGAATATGTGCTGAAAATAGATATGGTTGGGGAGTTCCCACTACGAATAGCATTATGAGAATCTTTTTTTTTGTTTAGTTCAAATGTATTATATGCAGTAACAGTGGGACAAATAAAGCTGGCATTTAAGACATTTCTGTACAATGTTTATTACAAAGGGAATTGTCACAATATATTACACAGAAAGTTATATTAGGCATGATTTGCACTTACTGCTCCTTCACATTTATTCTTTGTTACTTTAGCCAAAAATGTCACCAAACTGAATCTTAAGGAAAACTCATTTATCCTATTAACCATATACAGAATTTTTTAATCACCCTAGGCTAGGGACAATTAAAGTCTCTTTAAGGGAATCCAGAGAATATGTATGAAATAAAATTAGCTATTCCCTTTCAAATTAGTGATACTGCCCTTTCAACCCCCTGGATAACCTTCCAGAGGAAACTGATGGCCTGAAGTGGGTTACCAAATTTAAGTATCTGGAAAAGTAATTTCCCCTAATCTTTCACATTACATATTATAAAATATAGAGTCTTTATTGAGGCAATTTAAAGCTGCCACATCAGCATGGACTCGTGTTAACCATTAGGAACTTGCCCTACCTGTGGCACTCTTAATACTATATCTTCCCAATGACAATCATCGCAACATACCATTGTTTTGTGCAAGTAAATTATTTGCATTTTCTCCCCCTATCATTTCTCAGAGCAATATTTCCTGTTTATATTCAGCATACCTCATTAAAACCAAAAATGATATAAAGTGAGCTATAATATTTTGTGATCTTCATAGCTATAGAGAGAGAAATAAAGTATAGGTACTGCCTTCCTGCAGGTCTTGGAAAAGTGTGCAATATTTTGTGACCTACTTCAGAGACAAAACCCCAAATTGAATGGTGAACCAAACTTGCTTATGTGGCTTTAAACTACAGTTTAAATATATTTTTCTCCAGCTATATCCTGGGACTGGATGAATCTATTAAGAATGTGTGTGTGAGATCAACAAATACAGAAACCAGAATGACAAATATAAAACAGGCAGAGAGCAGCAGGTATAAAATCTGTTCATCGCATCATTACAAAACCCATCTGCATTACCCTTGGCAATTTGACTGGATGACTGTATTACTGAAGAATCCAACTGACAGAACTATTGTTTATGTCTTCCTCCAACTGTGCTAAAGATGCGTTAAATGCAGGCTGATCTGTACTATTGCCCCTCTGATAAAAGTAGATTATCTTTGGTAGCTGTAACTATGAATTGAAATGTTGGTTGAATGATCTGGAAATGATTCCATTGCTGAAGATCAAGCAACATCGTGGTGTTTTTACAATAAAAAGAGCTAGAGGCAGTCACAGCTATCAGAGCTCTTATGACTGTTAAAAGCTTTTGCAACCATAGTTGATCTTAAATTTATTTTCTTTTACATTTTAAAGTGTGAACAATCTCACTTTTGCTCATCCATTATGGTTGTCAGTAGCCAAGGGACATGACTAAACTAGGAGTTGGAGAAGGTTAGCATAACATTTTGACCTACTTTTTTCCTTACAGTGACAACTACAATAGATCTCCTCAGTGCTCTATTGTCTTCAACATTGCTGCCTGTTATTTTTTTTCTCTAGATAGAGCAACTGCCATCCAGTGGTCCCATGAAATAGTCTCGTGTATACATTGAAAATTGAAATGAAAGATCAAACTAACGAGACCTGTTGGGAGAATTCAGATCACTGACCATTTAAGTATTAAAGTATTTGATACAACAAAAATCTGTCCTTTTACTTGATTTCTTCTGAATGAATTCATATATTTACATTTTGATAAAAAAGTCTAACTTTTACCTGATCGCCTTTTTCTCCAGAAAGTCCTGGGAATCCACGTTCACCTTTGATTCCCTATAAAATATAAATCAGACAACACCGCAATCTTTGTGTTTCATTTCAAGCTCTACGAACTACATTGCTCCAAATGAACTGTATGATTAATTTCCAGCAGCATACAGAGTTAGTAAAGAATCTGTCATACAGTTTCCATGCACATTAAATCCCTGGACCAGAACATGTCTTCACAAGTTCTTTTCCCTTATAACTATAAAGAGATAGCTACGATCTCCTTTGTAAACAGTAAAAGCTTAAAATGATTTTCAAAGAACAGTCGAAAACTGAATAGAATAAATGAACTCATATTAAACCCAGTCTCAGCAGAAAAGCAAGCTGTGACATTTATTAAGATAATGAAAACTAGCCTGTTGATAAGGCATGAAAAGAGACGACTTCTAGATGGAGAGATTGATACGCCCATATATAGTATGATTGGAAGCTGAATAAAACAGTCAGTGATGCATTATAAAATATTCAAAAGGATAGAAATTAATGATTTATTAGCTGCGTAGGAACTTTATTTACATGAACATTCCTTGCAAAACCCCATTCTACTTCTGTTGTGTGTGCTAATACTAAATCAAATACATATATATATACAGGTCTTAAAAATAATAAATAATGATGATGATAGATTAATTGGCAAATGCATATGTTTGTTCATCAGCCTCCAGTACGTGTAAATAATCATACGTAAATATACATCCCAGTGGTAATAAGTGTCCTATATCTATACTCGTGTTGAACAAAATGTTGATTTGTGTAATAGATAATACTACCTATACTAAAGCCTCCTGTGTGTACACTTTGTGCAATAGGTTTTGGTAAACATAACCAAGTCAAGAAAAATCTTAATGAACCCAAAACCATAGCCTTGTCCATCATGAGCCCACCAATTCGAACCCCCTGATGAGTTTAAAATGCAATGAAATAAAAAAAAAATACAAAAAATACAAAAAATGTGTCCAAAGTTCAGGATCAAAAAAAATGTGAAAAAATGTTAATCTATACAACACCATATATGTGTATGGATATCTTCATATTTGTCGGTGAATTTGTCTCCATCTGCCAATCACATAACCAAAAATGACATCCAACTACCAATCATAAAATGTTCATAGAGTACATGGATCTTATATTTTCACTTGCTTACGCCCAAAGGTCTCACATAGTGCGGTGTATCACTGACCACCTCCATAGGTAAATACTCACTACCGCAAAGGTGCAAGGCAGTATAGGGTCCCATTTTGACTCCCAAATCAACGGTTGCTAACGATCAGTGATGCCGGCAGTCCATTCACACATCCGCCTGTGACACCAGGTCTATGCTTATGGGCCACATCTAAGCCGCAGTGTCAGGGTCCCTGAAGTATGGGTTGCGCATACCTGGATAAGGATTTGAAATCCTCTTTTTTAGGACATATTGGGCAATATCAGGGGCTTGCCAGTTCGCAGACTCACCCTGCATCCATCTTCACGCACCGCTCAAATCTACCCCTGTCAGCAGCATGGTCTGTATTCAGCCATCACCTCCTTCTATCGAGCGATCATCTTTGCATTGGTCCGTGTTGCATCATGTGCGGTAATTAATGGAGGATGGTTATTTTAGGTGGCGGTACATATATCGGGACCACTTCAGAGGTGCCATAACTTTGTCAGTAGGTAAGGTAACATCACTTATCACTCACTGTGTGCAACTTCATGTGTGGCTGGTGGAGACAGTGTCTGGTAGCCCTTCATCAAGTAAGTAGCAGCATGGGTAGTAAAAGTCACAAAGTTAATTCACAAATTGGAAATTTCCAGCTGCCTCAGATATTGTCAATCATAGACCAGTCGGGGATGTCTCCACTGTTGTAATATCCATTTTTGTTTCACTCACCATTGGTATTTAAAGCACTATGTATAATAGTCATTTAATCAGAAGATAGTATAAATATACGGGTGCATGGCATTAAAATGTCAAAACAAAATCCAAGGGATTCCAGCACTCACAAAAAAAAGCAGTAAATGTGCATGGGTGCACGATCAGAAAATACTTGTACAATACAAAAGAGAATATCAGCACTCACAGGTCTTAAAAATAATAAATAATGATTTATTTTAAAGGTATGGACTAACGTTTCGGCCCCCCAAGGGCCTTTCTCAAAGTACCTAACAAACAGTGAAATTGTCTTAAATACATGTACCGGCGGGAATGACAGCAGTGATGACGTGCATAACTCTTCATAAAACCAGCGACTCTCATGTAAACCTCCCACTGAAGTTATAGTGAATAATCCATAAAATGTAAAACACTTACCCATATGCACATCTAACTACTCTGTGCCAAGATGTATCACATTAACGAGTTAAGATAAAAACAGAACAATAAGTAACATCATTATCCTTATGGCAACATTATAACTTTCCCCTACTGAACCACATATAATTCCATGGCAACATTGTAACATTTGTACATTTTCTTTTTTTTTTTTTTTGCATCAGGGGGTTTGAATGGGTGGGCTCACAATGGACAAGGCTATGGTTTTGGGGTCATTAAGATTTTTCTTGACCTGGGTATGTTTACCAAAACCTATTGCACAAAGTGTACACACAGGAGGCTTTAGTATGGGTAGCATTATCTATAACACAAATCAACATTTTGTTCAACATGAGTATAGATATAGGACACTTATTACCACTGGGATGTATATTTACGTATGATTGTTTACACGTACTGGAGGCTGATGAACGAACATATGCATATGCCAATTAATCTATCATCACATAACAGGGACAAATGACTGTAGCAAACATATGTGGGAGCAGTACCTATTGGCCCTGTGGTACATAATGAAAATGAATATAAATAAGAAAATAAAAATATAGAAAAAATTAAAAACAAACATAAAAATAAACAAATATATAGAAATAGATAGTGGATCGGCGGAGTAGTAAGATAAGATGGAGAGTGCCATAAAATATAGCCAAGTTTGGAATTACGAATAAAGGCAGCGCATCAAGTATAGTGTCAGTATAGTTGGTAAATATAGTTATTGTAGTTATTCACATGAACGTAGGAGGAACACCGCATTCTATTATCGGGAGTTGAATACTAAGGGACAATTTTAGAATATCTTCTCAACTTTTAACATATGAGTAACACAACCACAGGGGTAATGCGTTTCTATGTACGTGAATGTTACAATGTTGCCATGGGAATAATATGTGATTCCATATGGGGAAAGTTATAATGTTGCCATAAGGATAACGATGTTACTTATTGTTCTGTTTTTATCTTTACTCGTTATTGAGATACATCTTGGCACAAAGTATTTAGATGTGCATATGGGTAAGTGTTTTCAATTTTATGCATTATTCACTATAACTTCAGTGGGAGGTTTACAAGAGAGTCACTGGTTTTATGACGAGTTATGCACGTCATCATCACTGCTGTCTTTCCCGCCAGTATGCATATTTAAACTAATTTCACTGTTTGTTAGGTACTTTGAGAAAGGCCCTTGGGGGCCGAAACGTTAGTCCATACCTTTAAAATAAATCATTATATAAATCATGATCTTTTGTATTGTACTAAGTATTTTCTGATCGTGCACCCAGGCACATATACTGCTTTTTTCGTGAGTGCTGGCATCCCTTGGATTTTATGTATATGTGTGTGTATATATATATATATATATATATATATATATATATATATATATATATATATATATATATATATATATATATATAATTTATCTCTGTCATAACCCAAGGCAAGCAATGTGCTCTTATTCACTTAGTCACAATATTCATATTGAAAACTGCAGTTGCTTGGATATTCTTAAATTAACATATTATTTTACCAACTGCATGTCTCAGCCTTTTGCTTCCATTAGAATAATTTTTAGTATTAGTGATGTTAGTAGTAATTTTATTAACTTACTGTACCTTTGGTCCTTCTTTACCAGGTATTCCTGAAGGGTCCGTTGGACCAGGATCCCCCTAAGATAATAACAAAATCAGTGAATCCATTATTTAAATTATTTAAAAATGCATCCAAGGCTGTAGAAGATCAATAAAATGTGAGTATGTGAGATGGGGTTTTCACAGTTTCTTTAACAACAAAAGAGCTGTATCAGACAGGTAGCCCTGATACACTGATGCAACTACACACACAATTGTTTCTCCTTTGACGCATCTATAATTTTTATTGGACAAAAAGCACAGATGCCTACTCCATCATAAAGTAAAGATCCACGTCTCCATATTTATTTACGAAACATACTGAGAATGGCTGTGTCTCCATTTTAAAGAAAAGAAGTGTATGACTAAAACTACCAACACATCAGCAGATACTTTTGATAATTTTGATGGTAGAAGGGCTATTTCATTACTCTGGAAGAAATCAAGTAGATTCTGACCAAATATCAGATACTTGATAAATCATTGTGTTTTAAAATTGCACTGACCCAACAGACTATAGATGACTCAATTAGTTTTGATTAGTCTAGTAGTAGTTAGAGAGAAAGCAAAGCATTGATTGGTTGCTATGGGAAACTGCAACAGTGACTAATAATCAGTGAATAATTTAATGGTTATTTTCCGTCAGTGATCTTGTTAAAGAAATTTAAGCCATGAAGTTGACTATGGTGCAATAAAGATTTTTTTGGAATTTCCAAATGTGGAGGTTCCTGAGAATGTTAACTCAACTGGAATAGAAGTAATGAAAGCACTTTATTTTGTATTCAACAAAAAGACATAGGTGCAATAACCAATGAAATCTTTACAAAGTAAAGGAGTAAGAAAAACATGTATGTTAAATTGAATTTTCTCTTGTAACATTCTGGGATGGTGATGATGAAACATGCAGGGGAATCTATTTAAAAATAAAATATAATGTATTGTTTCATATTATTATTTGTTAGCATTATTATTATTAGCATTGTTAGTATACAGGTACATTGTCTAGTATTTATATAAAGCCCAGGAAGCCTTGGGTGCCCAACAGCCTTTTAAAACTGACAAGAAGGCATGTGTGGGGGTTACCTTGATTATGATTGACAATTAAGGAATTTCTTGATCTCGCTCATAATCAATAGGCATTGAAATCATACCAACCATTTTAAAACCAATTACAAGCAGGGTCCATGGGAGGAGAATGGACAGCCTACTGATTGGTTTAGAAGGCTGTTGCGCACTGGAAATCTGTAATAGGTTAATCCATGTATGGTATTTTGTCTTTATGCTTTCTTTCACCTTTTTTGCCACCTTTATTTAATGCGAACACATTGGGGCAAATTTACTTACCTACGAAGTTGCGCCAGCGGTGGCTTCGCCGCACTTCGCCAGGCTTAGATTCGCCAGGGCTGCGCAAATTCACAAAGATCCGCAGTTGCGCACAAGTAACGAACGTTTCCGAAGTTGCGCTGTCGATGTTACGATCAGCGGTTCGAAGTTACGCTAGCAATGCCTAATTTGCATACAGCGCCAAGTTAAAGTACAATGGACGTATATGTAGCAGCAAATACATTACACTACACAAGCCTGGGAAACCTTCATAAAATAAAATAGAGTTGTTATTTTGCCCTATACATGTGCCCACTGTATAGTTTAGGTGCCATATGTTAGGAAATGTAGGGGGGATGGAGGGTTCCCCCAAAAGAATTTACAGTCTTTTTCAGCCTATCACCCTTAAAAAAGTAAAAGACGCCAGCGCTTTTTGGGACATTTTTTTAAAGCAAGTCCTATCTACTCTATTGCACTTCGCCCAGTCTGAGGTGGCGATGTAAAGTCTGGCGCAAGAGGTAACATTCAAGAAACTCCGAAACTTAGTGAATTAACATAGTTAGGTCCCTAGCCAGATCGCAACTTCGCCTGGCTTAAGGGTGCGATGTAGCGCTAGAGTAGGTCGCGCTGGCGATTTTTCACTAGCGTTAGCCACTTCACCCTTTAGCAAATTTGCCCCCTAATCTTGAAAAAAGGACAGATATTAGATTTATTATATTAAATCTCACCATCTTTTTGACACTAGCATATTTTAAGCTAACAATATAGTGGGTGTAAAAACACCTTAGCTATGTCTTTTTAGCAAAAAATATAAAACAAAATATAGCATGCTATCTTTCGGGCCTGGAATGATAGTTTTATTATACATATGTTACAATGTCAATACACTTGTTATGCTTGTATAGGAACCAACAGAATTAATACCTGGGCCACCAATTTGACAGTGGCTACAAACATTGTAAACAATGAAAATAAAAAAAGGAAAGAGTGTTATACATATTTAAATACACAACATTGTATGGGCAGTTTCAAAGAGGCAGCCACTAAAAGCATCATTCAACATATGAAGCAGAGAAGCCAATATGGTAAGGGCTAAAAGAGCCAAAAAGCCATACACAATGCAAGACATGCATATAAAGCCTTCTGAAGACAGAAGGTATTTACATACCTCATGCCAATATTTTGCACTGATGAGATCTAACAAGATCAAAACAGGCTGTCTGAACTATTAGGCTGTATCTGTGCAATAAATCCAGCGGTTCTGGATGCATAATTGCAGGGGTTAGGATTGCAGGGCGGTTGGCTTACAGTCTGAAGGCTTAAAGTATGTGGCTTTAAGTATGGAATTAGAAGTGGAGTTGGAATCTGGATTGGAAACCCAGCAACTGATACTTCATCCTCTGCTCAGTTTACTCTAAATCTACTTCTGTCTGACATACTGCTGCTTTAGTAACCAACTCCTCCTATTGAAAACCTATTTGTTCACAGATGCTGGACTTAATACCTTTGACTTTAATGCATTAGGACAAAAAAGTTGCCATAAGAAAAAACGCCCATTGACTTCAATGCATTTGGATAAAATAAGTCACCATAAGAAAAAAAGCCAATTGACTTTAATGCATTAGCACAAAAAAGTCGCCATAAGAAAACAAGCCTATTGACTTTAATGCATTTGGAGCATGAAAAATTTGTTGCGCATCAAAATGCCCACAGACTTCAATGTGTTTCAAGAAATTTCGCAGTTTCATGATTTTTTTTCTCACTTTCACATATATTTCGGCAAAGCAAAATGGGACAGATTCGCTCATCACTAGTTTTTATCTCTAAAGCTAGGATACCTAATATTAATTACATTTTTAATTTATGGTCTATGTAAAAAGGAGGCATCACATTTGATATCATAGGGGCAAATAATGACCTCAGTAAACATACATTAAATGCCACTGACACCGTGCTGCCAAGTCCTGGGCAAAGAATATAGATTTTTTGTTGGTTACCTACTCTGAGCTAATACTGTATCTTACTGTAAGAGAGAAATATATTGAAATATGTGAAAAATTACCTTTAGCACTGCTCCAATGTCACCAAGAAGTGGAAGTGCAATCTAAAATGACAATAAAAAAACATGGTCTATTAGCATAGAGTAACATGTTTTCTACTAAAACTGGAAACCACAATCCTAAAATTGCGTGTGTACACAATTACTGAACCCTTTAAAGGAGATGATGCTATGGTCAAAAAATACAATTTTTGTTTGAAAACAATGTGTAGTGTTTAGTGAAGGCATGTAGTTTTGTAAAAAAGTAATTTAGTTAAAGGTCACTTTTTTTTAGTTAAATATCCTTTTTGAAAATGATCTATTAACCCTTAACCTATCAGCAACATTTAATCTACATCACTGACAATAAAGTTGTCAGTAAAAGGCACCTTATATTCTACATTTCTGGGTTTTTCTTATATACTGTAAGTATTCTAAGCAACAAGTTCTCCTGCTTGTGGCTAATGCATTGGGTAGGAAAATGATTAAATCACACCTTTGATACCTTAGCAGGATTAATCAGAAGATAAATTGTGATAAACAAGATTAGCAAAGCAGAAAACCACTTGGCTTTTATTTAAAATGGGGTCCTAGGTTAGATTCCAACCAGAGCTCTATCTACATGGAGTTTGCATATTCTTGATGTGATTGTGTAAATGTCCTCTGGATGCTATGCTTTCCTCACAGAGTCCAAAGGTTAATTGGATTGGATATGTTTTGTGTTACCACCAGAGAAAGTGTCAACTCATGCATTGGAGGAGAAGAAACTGTTCTCCAAATTCAGTTCCAGTTTTATCCCATAGACTTCAATAGAGTTTCATGTGATGAATTGTGATGAATTTCTGAATTGAATTGCATCTCAAATTGAATCTTATCCTTGACTTTTCACATAGTTAAGTCACAGGACAGGACAGGCAGAGATCAGGATCAATCAAAATCAGGCCAGAAATCAATAATTACAGAGTAAAATTATACTGAATACACAAAAGAACCTAGCAGAATACTGGAACCTAGCAGAGCAGACCTTCAATCATGGTAAGTTTGCAGGATCACAGCAGGGTATTTTTGAACTTATGTCGAGAAAAGTCCTAATATTGCTGAAGTCATGACACAGAGTTCAACATTTAGAAAGTGATTTTCACATACAACAATTGTCGTGGTCAAGGTGTATAATCAGATATTTGCTCACTACAAATAGGCCTGGGCTATAGTGATGTGGGCAGAGAAATGACAGATACAATTTCTCTGGAGAAACTTTAAGCCAAACAAGTACAGTAGGTCATTATAGCAAATACTTTAATTGTAATTTTCAATATTTTATTTCAGCAAAACAGCCCTGCAAATGTATTGAGATAATGTTGTGTCACTAAGTGCCAGATAGTAAAGATTTATCTTGAATATCGGTGCAGTCTTGGGTATCAACAAAAGGACAAACAAATTGTTGGAACATGTTCCTAGTAGGATATCAGGAATAAGAATGGATGGTAGAACATACAGTTAATGGTCTGAAAAAATAGGAAGTCTTTATGGGGGTTATGGTTAACTCGTATGAAGACCTAAGATCATTCTATAAAACCTGACTAACTTTTTTTCTAATAGAACAGGTGACGATAAGAACAGCAAAGCTATGGAATTAGTAATGCTATTTGGAGGGTTCAAAAATAGGTTGATGGGTTTTTATAATCAATTTCTAGTGTTTTGGAAAGGATACATATAATTAATTTTATCTTTTATTTAACTTTTCATTATCAGTACTTTACCTTATATTAATAAGAAAGTAAAAAATGAAAGGTAAGAGGGATATTTGGGCATTGTAGTATGTTAAACATGCACTCTGTATACACAAAAACTCAGACAACAGAGTGGCAAATTATGCAAGAAATTAAAATGATATTAGCTTTGAACTAATGTGACTTTGCACAAATCCATTAGCAGAAGCAAACAATCTGCATTTCCTTTTCCATGAGGAACATGCGTGTAATTAAGATATGGATTCACCATAACTGCAATTATATCTGAACAGTCTACTAGTTTCCACATACTGGGTCACCTGGAGGTCCTAGCAATCCTGGCCTTCCATCTCTGCCGGGGACACCCTGTAGTAGAAACAAGCTCTGTTAGTGAATATCTTATTCCAGAGTTCAGCTCTTTGCAGAATTCCTTTTTGTAAATATAATTTATTTACAGTATTCATTGACAACAAAAATATGATTTCTTGCCCCCAGACATGGTAAAAATTATACACGAGCACCATAAAAAAAAGTATTAATAATTAATAAGCTTTTTAAAAGGACTTATTAGAATTTGAGAGCTTTGTGCAAATGATATGCGCAAACAAGGGCACTAGTCACTAAAATGCATTTTTTGCTTTTCAAAATAAAATAATATACAACCACATGCAGGCAGAATAGCAAGGGAATATAACTAGAGTAAAAGTGTGTTTTTCTTTCTTATTGGGGGGAGTACAGGGCAAGGACTATGCTAATCTAACAAACATATTCTTTTCATATACAGTACATGTATTATTGAATTATACATATTATTTTCAACCCCACAAATCAGGAGCGTCAACTGGGAGGTAGGCAGTTGTGTACCTTGTGCTATAGGAATTATTTTGCACCCGGTCGAAGACATTAATGGGGAAATGTAATAAAACTGTGCCTTTCACAATGTAATATTCTTTGTAATGCTTTTAATGCATTGCAAATCCTAATTATGCATTGTGAACCTTTAACACCTGCTCTGGAGTTTCATTAAATATTTTGTCCCAAAAAATGGTTTTCTATTGTGAATTCTTTTTACAAACACTGTGAATGTTCACAAAAGCAATTTGATTGCAAAGTTTGCGAGGATGTTGTTGAGCTCTTTAATCAGGCAAACATGGAGCAAACATGGTCGCTAATGTTTGCAAGTGTCTTTGCAAATGTTGTTTGCATTAAAGACACACATTACATTCCCCCTTAAGAACAAAAAAAATGTTGGTTGCATACAATTAATTGTGTACATGCAATCAGTCACAGAAAACAATATCCCCATTGGCCCATGTCTCTTTTTTATGTTTAATATATATTTCTGGTAACCAGTCAATTTGTACTAGAAATATACACTTACCTCTGCACCTGGAAGTCCTGGCACTCCTGGAAGACCTTGTGGACCCTAATAAAAGTCCTATTTATTGAATTATTAGCTTTAAAGACTTTGATATATGTGTGCTAACATTTTATAGATGAAATTTATATTTTATAAAATAACAAATAATTTCAGGAAGAAAAGAACATATTTATCACAAAACATATTAAAAAAAACAACAACAAAAACCTTAAAAAAAAACAAAATGTGAGCATGGTTGCAAAAACATTGTAGGATATTCTAACATCACTGAATAAACCTAATACTTCTTAAAGGTATCTTGCTCTGGTAAAAGTTAATATTTTATGCACAAAATATGCATATCCTCTGGTATGGTTATTTACCTGGATACCAGGTTCTCCTGGTGGACCTCTTGGTTTTTATTTGTTATACTACGGATTTTTATTGTTATACTAATTTACACAAAAAGCTAACATTTTGCCTGGTTATTTTAGATTTTTAAACTATGGAAGAACATAAAAAATGCAACTACATTAATCTAATTGCTAATTTGCCAATAGTGGTCCACTCTTTATCGAATTGATTGACTTATGTATGTGGGCCAAAACAATAGGCTTTCTATCCAATATCTAATTCTGGATAGGTCAGATGTTGATAAGACTGTCTGAAAAATTGTGTTGGGCAAGGATAAGGGGTCTGTATGGGCCCCCTATGTGATCTTTATGTTGACCTGATGGCCAAATGATCAGATCAGTCTAATTTGGCCCACTAATGAATGGTTTTGAAAAGTGCCAATACGTTAAATAAAAAAGCGCCAATGAAAAAGTTTGCCTTCTCTATTTATATTTGATGTTTTTGGAAAGTAATAGAATACAATGTAAAAGAAGGCATAACCTGAAATTGTCAAGAAAGTCTGCACTGAAAGTGAATTGAGAGTTTATTAGCATAGGGTGAGGAAGCTAAGAGCTAGTCAAAGTGTAGGAAACAAAGCCAAAAGAATGTTTTTGTGGACTGCAGAATGAAAAAGTAGAAGGCAGAACATACTGTAGAAATCATAGGTGGCAGCTTGTTTTTGGAGGGCAAACAGATGTTCACTCTCATAGTGGTATTTAGCGTTTCAATCAAACCCTGTGTTACTATGCTTTGGAGACACTAAATTAATGACTTAATCCAAGAAAAATCCAAAGAGTAAATAATGTTTTATAGCCTAGTTTATTAGCTTCTTTGTACACTTACTTGAGGGCCTTCTATGCCAGTCCCAAGTGGTCCAACTTCTTGTACACCTGGCAACCCTCTTTCTCCCTGTTAATTGAGTCAAATTACAGAATGTGTATGCTCAGAGATAATGGAATTACAAACTGCTACTAAAACAACTTAATTTGTCACTTTGTAGTAAATTAAACCGGGTCCTAAATTCACTGCATTCTGGTATAATTTATAATAAAGATTATCTGCAGATCATTGGGGGGGTGCAATGAGGCTGTGACCACAAAATTCACATAGACAAATACAAGAGTTCCTCTGCACTCAACCCATTATCAATATATTAAGGACATTGAAACATTGTGTGCCTTAAAGGACCAGTAAAATCAAATTTTTTTTAAAAAAAAATTAGTTAGTATACAACGAAAAATAAACACCAAGACAAATAAAACTTTTAAATTGCAAAGCCTTTATTAAGAAATAACTTACTGAAACTCCACTTCCTGTCCTCTTCAGAAACGGCGAAAAGGCGACCATCCATCCTCGATTTCTCCTCCCTGGCTGTATTCTGCATTGAAGAGAGAAGAGGATGGAGCGTGACGGGGCCGCTGTTCTTCTGCAAATAATCCTCACAGCATTGGCAGTAACAGCGATACATGGAAAGTGTATTTTCTATGCCAGATATGATGGCCAATGCTGTGCTTTTTGCCACTATATCACTACAACCTAGTACGGAAATTTTAGTTGCGCTGTACCTAGCATCTTGGCGGAACTGAGCGAGTCTGCGTTGAAGAGTGGGGCTGGGGAGCTCCGTGAAATTCGGGGATTGCCTGAGCGCGTGACCCTGACTTGTAAGATAATGTGTTGTCGCGCAAAGCCCCCCCCCCCGCACGTTTGTATGGGAGCTTCCGTGCCGGTATTTAGATCTGCCACCCTGCCCGCGTCTCCAGCCTGACACCCGTGCGCTTCTCTAATGGCGCCTGTCCCTATGTGCCAGAGGGGGGTGTTCGTGATAGTAATGGAGCGCAGCATTGGCCATCATATCTGGCAAAGAAAATACACTTTTCTATCGCTGTATCTGCGCTTGTATCGCTGTTACTGCCAATGCTGTGAGGATTATTTGCAGAAGAACAGCGGTCCCGTCACACTCAGCGACAAGCGCAGATACATCGATAGATGAGGAGAAATCGAGCACCGCTGGATGGTTGGTCGCCTTTTCTGAAGAGGACAGGAAGTGGAGTTTCAGTAAGTTATTTCTTAATAAAGGCTTTGCAATTTAAAAGTTTTATTTGTCTTGGTGTTTATTTTTCGTTGTATACTAACTAATTTTTTTTTTTTTAAATTTGATTTTACTGGTCCTTTAATGAAGGAATCCTCAGTGGGCTATGCATGTGGGGGAACACACAACCTGATCATTTTGTTTTTGTCACTATGAGTATTTAAGAGCATCAAAAACCACTGGTATTCTTCAGTGCATTGTGGAAGGAAACCCATTATGTATACTAATGATAAACAGATACAGATGTGATTACAATGGAGAAGAAATGCTGAGAAATACTGTGTGCATATATACTGTACACACATACACAGTATATATTAAAAAAGGTTAAAATAAAAACCAACAGTAGCTAGTGAATGCGGCACCTTCCTTGCTGCCATCTTCAATAATAAATTATCTCCAAACACCCACATCTAGGGTTGCCACCTGTCCGGATTTCACCTGGAATTTAGAAGGGCTGTCCAGGAATATCCAGAAAATCCCCCTGCCTGTTTTTCAGCCCAGAAAAGGTGGCAACCAACCCACATCACAATTTGCAACACTGCCAGTAGAAAATTAACATGACTTCACGCCTTCCTTTTTTGCCCATATCACTCACCATTAGATATGCCACTACTTTGAACATATTTAACATCTATCTCTCCCCATCAACAGCTAGAAAATGTGCTACCCCTCTTGCAGGTCCCCGCTGCTGATACCCCAGTTTTTAAAGGTGCCATTTTCCTCCCAATAATGTTATCCTTCTATACTGATATTAATTATGAGAAAAAAAGTACACTTACGGGCTCACCTTGTAAACCAGCTTATGTGGTCCTGTATCATCTTTCGGATCAGGAGTACCAGGGGGTCCTTTAATACCATCAGGCTCTCCCTTTTAAGCGAAAAAGAAAACATGCAAAACAATTGCTTAGTAATAAAATAATTATGATTTCCATACATAAACACACACATACAAATGCACATTGGAAAACAATGAAATTACAGTATACTCTTGAAAATAGAAAATGGCGAGGCAAAGTCTTCATTGAATATATACCTTACTTTTAATGTTTACCGAGGATAACATATCCAATTGAACTTTACTGTAACATTAAATTACTGAAGTTATACAATTATCTAAAGCATGATTATTATTAATGATGGGCGAATTTGCACCGTTTCAATTCGCTGAAAAATTCGCAAAGCGTTGGCGTCCATTTTTTTTCCACCGGCGAATTTTCGCTGCCTTTTTCGCGAATTTATTCACCCATCACTAATTATTATACTAAGCTTCTTAAAACATGAGCAGAAAAAGAGTGATAAGTGGTAATTATAATAAATATTGTAAAGGCCAAAATGGTTTACCATCTGTTGCCGATTCATGAGGGCAAATATTCCACATGTATACTATATGTAAAGCAGGGGTGCCAAGATTTAAGCATATTACATTCATATTAGTTTGGAAGAAAACAATGTTGTCTTTAAATCAATGTTCATTTAGCAAGACATTTGAACTCATTATCAATATTATTTGAAGTATCTAGAAGTTACGTGGTGGAGTTGTGTATGGACAATGCTGGGCTGCTGTATCCTGCTAGACACCAATATGGGTAAGTATATTTTTCACCTGATACAGATCTGTGGTGAAATTCACTTTTTCTGCTGTAGAAGTTTGCCATGGATTTTGTTTTGATAGAAAAAAAAGTGAGAAAAAAGCCCATTGATTACAATGCATTTGGTGTGAAAAAAACCTTGAGGAAAATGGAACAACTTCAATGCATTTTACGTGGGAAAAAACTTGAGAAAATAAACACCCATTGACTTCAATGCATTTGGCATGAGAATAAGGTTGAAAAAATCACGCATTGACTCCATTGACTCCAATGCAGTTTAGCAAAATTTTGCCACTTCACACATTTATGTAGATGTAGTGCAATTCTTTGCACTATAAACCATAAGTATGGGATCGACTACTCAGAATGCTTGGGACCTGTGGTTTACTTTCCGTTTTTTTGCTATAATTTGGATCACCATATCTTATGTCCTCTCAAAAATATTTAAACATTCAATAAACCCAACACGAATACTTTGGCACCAATATGGATTGATGGATTATAGTTACAATTAACTACAAGGAAATACTAATCAGAATTAAAATAGATTCAAAACAATTTAATTATTTGTTTGTGAAATGAAGATGGCCTTCAAGTAATCCAGAGCTTTCTGGATATTGGGCTTCTGGACAAAATATGAAATACCTGCACATGAAACACATTATAATTTTGAATTATACCTTTTCCCCTTTAAAATGCTACTTCCCAGGAACGCTGTGTTCTCCTAGTAACCCATATAAAAGGAAGTATATTTATGCATGTTTATTTTTTTGTAATAGTTTTTAAAATAAACCAAAATAGAAAACAAAATGTTAAATGACATTATGAGCTCATTCAAGGGACATCTGGCAGCACAGGAGAGGCAGCACACTCTGCAGCTTACTGGCTCGTGACAAAGTTTAGTGACTTTGGTCACAATGATTTGAGGACATTTATTTGCTCATCTGAAATCTAGCTACTCCAAATCAAATGTTTAATAATGGAGATAATCTATTTTTGTGTTTAAGTGCAATACATCTATGAAATACACTCACACAAAGAAAAGCCAGTAGTGATGGGCGACTTTGTCCCATTTCGCTTTCCTGCGAATGGTGCGAAATTACAGCGAAATTCGCAAAACTAGCAAAAAATGTGCGAACCGGCGATTTTGACGCCAGCGACAATTCGCCAGCGCCCGTTAAAGTCAATGGGCTAGGGCCGGTCAGTGCCGATAGTGCACTCTAGGCACTTGGTCGGCTACCAAGTCCCCCCCCCCGTGTGCACGCATGCGCAAGTGCACCCGCGCAATAGGAAGATAAGGCAGGGAAATGAAGGGGAAGGGCAGGGGAGGGAGGATGGGGGAGTGACGGAGTGAGGTAGGGGGAGTGACGGAGGGAGGGAAGTGTGCTAGAGGAAAGGGGAGCAGCAAGGGAGCGAACGACCTGGACTAGGGGTAAGCAGAAAATCTTTGAATAGGTAGCCCAGCACCCCCAAATCTTTGTGCCCTACGCAGGTGCTTCTTCTACCTACCCCTAGTTCCGGCCCTGCAATGGGCATCCGTTAATCGTTGCCGGCGTCAAAAAACTTTGACGCCGGAGTTGGCTAATTTTTGTGGCAACTGCGCAAATTTATTGGCTGGCGGCTAAACGTGCAAATATCGAATAAATTTGCCCATCACTAATGCCCAGTTATATAGACAGACACCCTGTTTGCATTCTAACTAGTTCAACGTCATTTAAAGCATTTAAGTGCAGGGATCCAATCTGCGACAAATACAAATATACAAATTATGCTCAAAATGGTGGGATAAAAAGTTTGTAATTAACCTGACTAATGCCAAACTAATATTCCAATGAAACAACGTCATAGTTTGCTGTAATCAAAATGTCCTCTAAAAACTATAGGTTATAGCAGGGGTCGACAACCTTTTTTACTTGTAAACCACATTTAAATGTAAAAAAGCGTTGTAAAGCAACAGAAACATGAAAAAGTCCATGGGGATGTTGAATAAGAGCTGTGATTGGCTGTTTGGTAGCCCCTATATGAAGTGGTAGCCTACAGGAGTTCAAAAATAAGCACCTGCTTTGAGACCACTGGGAGCAACATCCAAAATGTTGGTGAGCAACATGTTGCTCACGAGCTACTGGTTGGGGAACACTGGGTTATAGGCTTATGACATACAACAAGTTAACAGTGTTGTTACATGGTGTGGCTTGAAATACATTTCTACATCTTACAGGTATATATGACAATAAGAATAAATTATATACATACCCTTTCCCCTGGTGATCCATATGCACCAGGTTCCCCTTTCTGACCCTATAATAAGAAAGTTACAGCCACAGCAGAGTCAAATAGAAAAGAAAGCAATAAAAATAAAAGGCACCAATTAGCAACCACACAGTAAGGGGAGGATATAATGAAAATATTAAGTGAAAGCATTTAAAATATTGTTCAATATTTAAATAATTCTACAATTTGGCAACAATTATGTGCTGTTTTAAGAAAGTTTGTTAAACATTTGTTTCACAGAATTGTACTTTTTAGTGCAAACAATCACTTTGTTCGTATACAGTAATTACTTAATCCATGATTTTTTTTTGTAATTTATCGTGTGTGATAACCATAAAATCTAAGATTACAAAAGTACAGCAAGTAAAAGCTGTCAAGGTCACATAGAAGCCAATGGAAGTTCCCTTTCTTTTCTTGCAAAGACCAGCCTTTTCTTAGTGGTTTTAGAGGTTTTCGGAGATCAAAATGTTCATGGTCTCGTACTTTTTGTATTAGGATCTTTAATAACTTTTATAGCCTCTGTGATTTTAGAGAAATATGGGGGAATGTAATATGTGTCATAAGCGTAAAAAGCATTTATAGACACCGTTAGCAACCATTATTGCGTCATTTTTGACCAACTGTTGTAAACATTCTCAGTGTATGTAAAAAAAACTTGCAATTGCAAAGCGGTTTTTGTGATAAAATATTTAAAGAAACTCCAGACCAAGAGGCAGATTCACTAACTAGCGAAAAAGTTGCCAGCGACTGATTTGCTCCCAACGCCACACTTTGCCAGGCGAAAATTCGCTCAGACAACGCTACTTCAGTAAAATGCAGAGTTTTGTGGCACCGAATATACGAACGCTGCCAACTTTTCTATAGCATTACTTCACCAATTCGAGCAATTCAAAGCAAAGATGCGCTAGCGTTCATTTCTGCCTAGCGCAAATTCGCTAGAGGTCTTGCACTCAGGTTAATTTGCATATGGCAGGAAATTTACGTTAAAATTTAACATATAAGTTGCAGCAAATACATTACATTTCCACTGTTAATTACACATGTCCAGTGAACCTTTATAAAGACATTAGAGTTGTTATAATGCCCTACACATGTGCCCACTGTATAGTTAATGTTCCATATGTTAGAAAATGTATGGGGGAAACCGGTTACCCAAAAAAAAATTTCAAGGACTTTTGCAGGCTATCACTCTGAAAAAAGGAAAAGACGCCTGCGTTTTTTGAACTTTGTGCTTTTTCCACTCAGAATATGATGTAAGTAACAGAAGATTGAGGAAGATTTATGTACTCTATTGCACTTTGCCTTGTCTGAGCTGGTGAAGGCAAGTCTGGCGAAAGAGGTAACGTTTAGTAAAATCCGCATTTCAGTGAATTTGCGGAGTAACGTCCATTCGCCAGAGTGAATTGTCGCCTGGCGATAGAGTGGGAATGAGCGCTAGCACCTATCTCTTTTGCTAGCAAATTGGCGCCTGCTAGTAAATTTGCAATGTCCCTGCAGGCAGTAACGATGGCACATTTTTGCCAGCGTTTGCCACTTAAATCTGCCCTTAGGTATGAATGCTAACTTTTGGTTAGTGATAATGCGTAATCTAATATTCACCAGCGAATGTTTTTTCATTGTAAGCAGTGCAAAACATTCACAAAAACGCCATTTTAAGTAATGCTTGTGATTTTAATTTTTTTTTTAATTACATTTCCCCCCCAGAGTTTAATTGTGGTTTCCAACACCTCTAAAACCATTAAATTCAATCTTTAATAAATAGGCCTCCATGAGTAAAATTCAGATTTTATGTTTTACAGGGCACCAATAGCAAATGGTGTAAATGATGCAAAATCTGGGAAAGAACTAAATGTAAAGGTTACAGGTTTTGGTGGACAGGTTTTGGGGAACAGATTTTGAGAGATATCTTTGCAATCACAATACAGTTTTGTCCAAGCTAAAAATGTCCTTCTGTTCCATGGTAGTAGGACATCAGCAGCCTTTGGATGCTTTGGAGTATATTTTGTAGAGATATATTTTTCAATATTAGTTCAATTATTTCTTCATAAGAGGGATACTTTAATAAGCTTTTGAACTTGAAATATAAAGCAGAACTAGTTGTATAGTACAGTAGATGGTTACTCTGCCTGTAGAGTCAAATGGTCAGAGGAAGAAAACAATAGCAATCTAGACAGACATAGAAAATTAACTGGAATGAGAGAAAGAATAAAGGGGTTGTTTTATATACATGCAGGTTGTTTAACTGAACATAGAAGTAATTATTATGAATAATGGAAACACTGATTAAAGTGATTCGACACACTGATATGTATTGTGTCTGTGGTGGTTATTTATAAAGTTCGAGCAGCGCATATTTATCCGCAAATGTTTGTATTGCTCATGTTTTTTCCTGAACACTAAAACATTGCACTGCTTTCCGTTTTCTTTGCAAAATTGCACTGCATTTTCTCGGCCACCAACGTCATGGCGTAGCTCAAATGCAGAGTATTTGCAAACAAGGGAAAGTTGTGTTCACCACTTATTTTCAAAAACATCAAGCGAGGTGCAATGAAGTTGTGACCAGAAAATTCACAGACAAATACGAGAGTCCTCTGCACTCAACCCATTATCAATATATTTAAGACATTGAGACTTTTTGTGCCTTCAGCTACTAAAAATGCCTTACCCTTTAAACAAAACAGGGATTGTTTGTCCATATATTACAATATATTTAAGCTGGCCAACTACGTCAAAGTCATCCCTGGAGTGGCCAGTTACTACACTCAAATTGCTGATTTATTAAGAATCCATTTGCTTCATTATACATTTTACTTTTAAAGTAAACCTCCCAAACTTGGTTGCCCTTTTTATTGGCCACCAGTGGGATCACCTGACTATAGCTGGAAAAGGTGGAACAACATGGAGCTGGTCACTGCTCCTGTATAAATTATAACAAACAAGGGAAAGTTGTGCTCACCACATTAAGTGGGGGTGCAATGAGGTTGTGACCACAAAATTCACATAGACAAATGCAAGAGTCCTCTGCACTCAACCCATTATCAATATATTGATGAATATATAAAATGAGTGCAGATGACCTATTGTATTTGTTTATGCAGAGTATTTGCAATTTGCATTTTTCTTATTGACATTCGGAGAGTGAAAAATATATTGCAATTCTGTTTGAACATTAAGTACACCATTTTTATCCAGCTTTTTAAATATAACCATGTCCAGGGAAAATATTATTACTGTGAGAGACATTTTGCGTTGAGCGAAGTTTGTAAATGAGCCCCAGTATGTCTAACAATTTGTAGTAATTTTGCCCTTACACCATTCCCCCAGCCCAGCATTACCTGAGGATCTGATACACCTACAAACTGGGCAGTCAAACAGTAATCCAGCCAATAGGAGGAACAAGCTGGCTTGACTCCCAGATTTGAATCTCCAGTGGTCTTCAAACATCAGAATGTTATACTCTTAGATAATGATGAGATTAGGAGTTTGTAAGGAAATTCACACAAAATAGTAATAACAGTAGTTTCTATTATTAATAGGGGCATGTCAATTTCACTTTCATATACTTTACCTTAACACCTTGCTCTCTTTTGTTCAGCGCCGGATTTCAATGTCGGGCGCCCCTAGGCCGCGCGGTCCTAGCGCCCACCTCACCTCCCCTTCCCAGCGCGCCGGCGAAAAAACGCCGGCGCAGCTACTGTAATTGCATGGGGACGTATAATGCGGCTGGGCGGCATGCCGCCCCTATTTTTTTGCCGCCCTAGGCCCGGGCCTATGCGGCCTTGCCGCAAATCCGGGCCTGCTTTTGTTACCAGCTTCCCCCTGGATAAAAAGTAATACTGTATACTATATAAAGTATCTGTAGACTGTATATTGTTTCTTTTAAATGAACATAAGGCAATATGCTATGCAAGACTACAAAAAAACACAGTAGAAACGAAATACTTTGCACAGCAGAAAAATGTGATTATTAAATTGAAAGCCTGTATCCAAATGTAATGGGTAATGGAAAGGAACAAATAAAGATTGCCATAAGTAAATAAGAGCATTAATGTTTTTCATTTACAGCACACGATTAATTTAAGTAAATGAAAATGATTTGCCTATGCTTTGTGAACTAGAGATTGTTAAAAGAAACCTTGTTAGCTTCTCAAATCTGAACAAAGATTATTTAACTTCTGGCACCACCCTTAACATTGTTGTTTTTTTTTTTTTTTATAAATCATTAATGCAACATATAATCATCATATGATTTTTAAAGGGGACCTGTCACCTTAAGAAATAATTCCAAATACTATTTTATTTTAGCAAAATATACCTAACTCACACTATATAAATTATTTAAATCTTGTTACTTTTAGTCTTGGAGTTGAAACAGGCAGCAGACATTTTTTGGACACTGTTATAGCTAGTAAATGCAAAATGGAAAGTGAAAGTAATTGCCTGTCCCGCCTCATTGCCTAAGGCATAGAGGAGCTTGTTTCAAACGTATATATAACAGATAGAGATAATGTTAATAAAAAAAAAAGAAAAATAATTTGAGTTTCATGTTTAATTTTAAGAGGACTTTTATTTTACTGCTTTTTATGTTTGGATGATGGATCCCTTTTAAAATAGATTGTAGCTACAACTTTAATGAAATCTGTAAGTATTGTCTAAAACCTTGAATACTAAAATGTTACAATTCATAAGAGTTTGCAGTTAAAGCTGAACACCACCATTTGTGTTAAAGGGCCAGTAATGCCAAAAAACCCATATAGTTTAATTGTTGGTTCTAGATAAACAAACCAATAACTATGAACAGTGTGTGCGAGAGCCTGATAAATTGTAAATAGCAGTTCAATAATCCAAAACAATATGAAAAATATAAGTTACATGTGGTCTCACTACATAAACCAAAGTGTGTGGGTTACCAATAATGATCAATACACAACTAAGATTTGAAGACCATCAAAAAATGAAAACAGTAGTAATAGTAATTTCGCAATTAAAACGTATTTATTAGGACATGGACAGCCTTAGTTGTTTTGTGCCTGATGGGGGCACTTACTCATAGGCTAATAGTCACACTCCTGCACAATCTTTTGGGAGTTGTGGCACAATCATCATTTGCATCCATAAAATCATTATCTATGATGAAGTAGAGTAAAGTTTGCATAAGATCTTAATCAAATTTGTAGATGACTGACTGGCAAAATCATATATTGATTTCATTTGTAGATGACTGACTGGCAAAATCATATATTGATCTTATACTAGTTTAGCTAATGATTATCTGGCCAAAATTCATACTAATTATGAGTTAAAGGTTCTCCAATTAAAAAAACAAAAATAAAATCCTTTGCTACTTTGTGTCAGGGGGCCTATCGGCTCACAGCGGTAGTAGTCAGGACCAAGGAGGAAGCTTTAGGGGTTAAAGTCCAAGTTCGCGGTACAAATAGGATCAGGCGATATCATATTCAAAGTCCAGGCAAAATTCCAAAAGGCAGGCAGAATAATATTAAAGTCGCGGTTCAGGCAGGGTCAAAAGTCCAGGAATCAATATAACAGGATTTATCAAACACCCATGAATGTTCAAAACAAAGCCTACAATCGGGCAACGAACCGGCGCCCTTGGCATCCTTTTATTTTGAATTTCTTGCCAGGCACGTGACGTCATCATGCCGGCGTCGGCCCACGTGGTTCTTTGCAGCAGAAAACAGCCATAAAGAGCACTTAATTGTTGTGTAGGAGATCTAACCTTTGTTAGGTTTATTTGGTTTTAATCAAACAAATTAGTTAAGATAATTAGCTCATTCTGAAATAGTGGTTAGGCTTGTTCATTCTTGGTTTCTGAACAGAATAGTCCACGGCCAAGGCTAATACAGGTATCTCATTATTAAGCCTTAGGCAACTAGCTATATAAAGCTAATAGAGGTAGAAACTCATGTGACTACATTTCTATCCAACAAAATTATTCAACTTAATTTTACAATTCATTAAAGTGGACCTGTCACCCAGACACAAAAATAAAAGTCCTTTTCAAATTAAACATGAAATCCAATTTCTATTTTTTATTAAAGCATTCATAGCAGTTGTAAGCTAATTTTAAAATTTCAGCTGTCAATCAAATATTGTCTGCCCCTCCTCTATGCCTTAGACAACTACTTTCACTTTCCATTCAGCACTTCCTAGATGTCACTGCTTTCCCCCCATTCCCCATCTCTCTTTATTATTTAATTGTGTAGCCAGGGCATGAGGATGAACATCAGGCCCCCCATTCTGGTGCACAAACAAGATTCTGAGCTGATACAAGGCTTGTCTTAATAACAGTGTCCACAAAATGGCTCGTGCCTGCTTGCTATAATTATGAGTTCCCAGACTTTACATACAGTATGGACAAACTGTATATCAGCCAATCTGACACAGATGAACAGTGGTGAGAACATTATCTTGCAGTCAAATTTCTGTAAAACATTTCTGTGAAAATATGATATAGTTTTGTTCCTGTTTCAAAAATACAATACCTATGAATTGCATAACTGTGAGAGTGATTATCTGCAAACATTTACATTATTCTTTAGTCTTATTTATACTAGAAGGAGATAAATTCTAAAATGTAAACTGTAATAAAAAATAGCCCTTTGGCATTCAAATCAGATTTGCATATGACTTGGGAATTGTATAATTTTCTGGTAATTTCATGATAATATATCCACAGGGGGAATTTATTTAATGTCTCCAAATAAGCCTAACCATCAAATTGGATAGTAGACCTGATAGCCCATTTTAAACAGAAGAAATGTTAATAATGTGTTTTGTCTAGTAATCTTGCCAAATGGAAATTGTGTGAAATACAGATAGGCTTAACATATCATTCCTGCCAACATTATTGTCCCAATGTGGCTGTAAGCAAATGACTGGCATGCTGCTCTAACACAGAGCCAAACGCCAGTACAATATTTTATTTATCTCCTAAAGTCAATTAAATTATTTCATTCTTTTTATCCATCACCATCCAGAAACATTCTTGTGCTGCAGTGACAATATTTTCCCATATTATATATATATATATATATATATATATATATATATATATATATATATATATATATATGTATTTATTAATATTTGTGTTTTAAAACGCATAAAGATTTCATATAGGTTAATTATATTCTGCTCTATTACAGGTGAGAAGGAAGAAGTTAGCAGACAAATGCAGCAGAAACCATTGATTATTAGGAATCTATTTTGTTTTGGTGGGAAGTGGAGGATGGTATTAAAACATTTTAAAAACATTTTTGGGCAAATGTGTTAAGTAACATATTTGACCAGCCCTTCTGTATTCTCCATAGGACACACTAGCCTCCCCCTAAAGTTGGCGTTTAACTGCAGGTCACTCTTATTTAATGGCAGGTCTTCCTCATTAGGATCCCTTTGACAGTGAGGGCACACCCTTGTCATTTGCCTTGGAGTCCCACAATTTCCAACAGCAAGGGGGCCCATCGACCATGCCAAACCATCCTTGCCATGGCATAATCTGGTCGACACCACCTTGCAAAGGTTGTTAACGTCTTCCTTCTTCTTTTTTCAATGTTAATTTTTTTAGCAGCCTAAAAGAACTGTGCTGAGTGATGAATCTATATATATCACACGCAGTATCTCACTCGTAGGGGAAAAATTTAATAAAATTCTTGAAGAGAGCAAATTTGCGTACAAATAAGAATAAAACTTTGTATGTCACTATGTATTGTTCTTCATTAGACTTTTGCTGAATTGCAAATTTTAATTGCACATTGCACATTTTTACGAAGTGTTTGAAGGTGGCGCTTCATTGAGTAGCTTTATTACATACACTGCACACTATAAAATTCACAATCATGATCCTACTGCGTGAGGAACAAAGTTTTCTCAAAGGCAAAATTGTTGTATACAATGCGAATATTTATCAGTGTCCTATGTTACATAATGGAAAAATTGTTCTCAAAACCAGGGCCTCCCCCTACTGTCTCCTGACAATATCTCTATATAACTGTAAATCACTTTTGGAAAATGTTTGTCTGTATATGCTATAAGTGTGGTCATGTATCTACTATATAGCTTCCTCTGTTAATACTGATCAACTTGCTGTGCAATTATTGCTTCATTCTCTATGAGATTCTTTATAGGCTTCTGTCCTTTTAAAAGAAGTTTCTATTACGCCATTTAGAAGAGGCGTAAGACCATTCCCAGATTTTTGCATAGCATCTGCAACCAAAAATGACTTAGAAATATTGTTTTTTTAGCAATACAGAAGAAAATACTTTGGACTTATAATTCTAACATGAAATCTAGACTAGCCTCAGTGCAGGTAAAGAGGACAAGGAAACCTTAAATAAACTACTATATGAAGAATAGGCATATATGGGAAATAAGGTGTTCACTAGAGCCTTTACCAGAATTGCCTGCCTGTCTGACAGTTTTAGAAACAATGTTCTAAAGCAGAATTTATCACTGTCTCTGTGTATGACTCTACAGAAGGTCATGATATTGTCATCCTAACACAAAAAAAGTGAAAAAGTAAAGGAAATTAAAGTCACTTTTCTACAATTTTATCAATGGAAGCAATGTCAATCTATTTAAAAAAACAGAATACTGTTTTCTAACTTTAATTAAATTTTTATACATAGTATAAAATATACTGTATATATTTACTGTATAACACAGTAAATAATGAAAAATAGGCACAAACCTTCTTCTAGCAGCAATCTATGGTAGAAAATGCCTTCAGTAACTTTTGAGTGCTCTTATATTGGAAATACACATATGTTAGTTACAACTTTATTTGGTTCATATCTTTATTGAAAATACCATGTACTGGTTTGGAAATTTAGTGGAGTAACATTTTATAATAAAGAGTGTAATATGGTGGCTACCTAGTATTCAAACATTCAGGGGCAGATTATTGAAAGTTCAAGGTCAATTTTCGAATTAAAAAAATTCGAATTCAAGCTAATTTTTGTGTACTTCGACTAGGGACTAGTCCAAATTCAATTCGAAAAAAATTAAAAAATTCGAATATAGAAATTTATCATGTACTGTCTCTTTAAAAATTCGATTTCGACCATTGGGGGACCTCCTAGAACCTGATTGGAGTCAATTGGTGGACACTGAAAAATCTAATTCTGAAAAACTTTGAATTGAATTTGATCGAATGCGCTATTCCTTAAATTAGTACGATTTGAATTCGGCTGAAATCTGCCCTATTTGACCCAAAAAAACTTTGACTTATTTTTGAATTTGAATTTCGAAGTTTTTTCAATTCGAAATTCGACCCTTGATAAATATGCCTCTCAGTGTGTAAGTATCCAAAAGGGACCAGTGGCGTAACTATAGAGGAAGCAGACCCTGCAGTCGTAGGGGGGCCTGGGGAAAAGTGGGGCCCAGACTGCAGGGTCTGCTTCCTCTATAGCTAACAAGAAACCCCATTTCCTTCCCCAGCCGCTCTCTTACCTAAAGTGGGGGAGGAAGATCACATAGACACAGGGTGGAGGAGTCAGGGTGGAGTGGTCAGAGTCCCGGTGGAGAGTTTTTTGCAGGGGGCCCAGCGCACTTTAGTTATGCCACTGAAAGGATCACTTGATAATCACGTCAGTTGGACAGGTGTCTGTTTCTCACTCTGACATATTATGCAATTCTAGCTTTGTTTGCACGACAAATCACACTAATTCTTTTTTTTTTACAGGAATTGAGGTGTTTATAATTGGTTTGGGAAGATGTATTTTTCAGAGTTACACTAGGGAATTCTTCTCTGTTCCGTGCACTTCCCTCATTAGACACTTGATACATAGCAAAGTAAATTAGGATCATAAAATGCTCAATAATAATCCTATACTACCTCTGCTACAGGATAAACAGAAGTCCTTTTAACCCCAGTATCATTAACTTTTGAGTCCATTTCGGGCACTATACTTTCTCATTTCCTGCCTTGGTCGTTTGCTCTGCTTCTGCTGTGATGTCCTGCTTTATCTTCTGAATAGCAGCAACTCTGGATGTTTATATATATATATATATATATATATATATATATATATATATATATATATATATATATATATATATGTGTGTGTGTGTGTGTGTGTGTGTGTGTGTGTGTGTGTGTGTGTTTGTGTGTGTGTGTGTGTGTTAAACACAAAGAAATAATATTATTTATATATGCATGCTCATATTACTGGTTATTGTAAAAATTGTGATGTTAATGCCTAAACATATAACGTATTTATATATATAAAATAAATTGTTACAAAGTGACTTCTTATCTGTATTATTTGGAAACATCATAGCTTTTGTATGGTTTTATGATTGTGAAGCATGCAGGACGTCATCCACACAGGACTATTTTGTTTCAAAATAATGATTTTACAGAAAGTCATTTGCCTGTGTTTATTAGCTGAGTTGCTGCCTGCTCTGCTGGCTAGGCACTAAACCTTATGGATTTTATGGCATCTACTTTACAAGCTGTACAATCGAAAACCTAATTTGCTCTGTTATATAATTACCAGTCCTGGCAGGCCAGGCAACACTCTTGGACCAACATCCCCCTGCAAATCAAAACAATAAAAAAAAAATACCATGAAATTATCATTATATAAAAAAGGGTCATTTGTCAAGTGTCCACAAGCCTTAATTTACAAAAAGTAGATAAAGTAGACACACGCTGTGAAAATGAAGCTGGGATGAGAAGCAGTGTCATTTATGTAATGAGGATTTGTTTTCTTTACAATACATGAATACCTGGAGATGAAACATTAAATAATAATTAAGTTGCTGCAAAGGGGTGATTTATAATCTATCGTAGATATATAAAGTAAACAGATGTATTAAAATGAACTTGATACGTACGTCATTCTTCCACCACCTGCATATAGCTCTGCATATAGTCTGCATTCTAGGCGGCTTTAAATCTGTATTTTTTCAGCAACTTTACAGTATCGGTGATAAATGAAATACAAGACTGATCTTTCTTGTTGAAACATGATCTAAAAGGCTTTAGAAGGACAGCACACAAGAAATCAAAGTAGCAAAAAGTAATTTATGGATCTAGATAACCATTTATTTTTTTTTCATGTAAACTAAATTATTTTGCTGACAAAACTACAGAATATTTGGAAAATAATTTATCACAAATAGCTTACTATGGTCATTTTAAAATGTAAATGTGGGTCTTGGGGAAGGAGGAAAGTCATACATTTTTCTAGAGAAAAAGAAATGAATATCAAACATAATTTCATAAGCTTCAGATGCAACTGATACATAGCTAGTTACATAGTTAAATTGGGTTGAAAAAAGACAAAGTCCATCAAGTTCACCCCCTCCAAATGAAAACCCAGCATCCATACACACACCCCCTCTCTACTTTTAATTAAATTCTATATACCCATACCTATACAGTATCACAATAGCCTTTGATATTATGTCTGTCCAAAAAATCATCCAAGCCATTCTTAAAGGCATTAACTGAATCAGCCATCACAACATCACCCAGCAGTGCATTCCACAACCTCACTGTCCTCACTGTGAAGAACCACCTACGTTGCTTCAAATGAAATTTCTTTTCTTCTAGTCTAAAGGGGTGGCCTCTGGTACGGTGATCCACTTTATGGGTAAAAAGGTCCCCTGCTATTTGTCTATAATGTACTTGTAATGTGTAATCATGTCCCCTCGCAAGCGCCTTTTTTCCAGAGAAAACAACCCCAACCTTAACAGTCTACCCTCATAATTTAAGTCTTCCATCCCTCTAACCAATTTAGTTGCACGTCTCTGCACTCTCTCCAGCTCATTTATATCCCTCTTAAGGACTGGAGTTCAAAACTGCACTGCATACTCCATATGTGGCCTTACCAGGGACCTATAAAGAGGTATAATTATGTTTTCATCCCTTGAGTTAATGCCCTTTTTTATGCAAGACAGAACTTTATTTGCTTTAGTAGCCACAGAATGACACTGCTCAGAATTGCTTACAAGTGGAATATACTGACAATTATTTACTAAGCAGCATTTTAAAGACTTCCCATTTTTGTTCTGTGTTTAACCCTGTGAAAAGCATTTCCCACTTAATATGTTGCAGAGATGCCCTTATACTGTCAAAGTTTGCACGTCTGAAATTTAGTGTTTTAGTTACTCCCTTATAGAATTGCTTCTGCAACAGAATCTCAAAGGAGACCATGTTATGATCCCTATTCCCTAAATGCTCACCCACACAAATGTTAGAGATGAGTTCAGTATTATTAGTTATTACAAGGTCCAAACGTGAGTTATTCCTAGTAGGTTCTTGAATGAGCTGGAATAAAAAGTTGTCATTCAGCATATTTACAAACCTACTAGCTTTTTCTGTCTTAGCAACCCCATTACCCCAGTCAATGTCTGGATAATAGAAGTCACCCATAGCAACAACTTGACCCAGCTGTGAAGCCGCTTGTATCTGCAAGAGTAGCTGGGCTTCATACTTGACACTTATACATACTTGGTTTATAGCATACACCAATGATAATTCTCTTTGTAACCTTTTGCCCAGTCAAAATCTCTACCCAGAGGGATTCTACACCCTCACCAGTGCCAGCTATTGTTATTTCTTTATCGCATGGCTTTAATCCACCCTTTTTAATCCCTCTGTCCCTACTAAAAAGGGTGTAACCATTTAAATTCACAATCCAGTCACATGTTTCATCCCACCAGGTCTCAGTAATACCAATTATATCATAATTTTTAGAGCATGCAATTAATACTAGGTCTCCCAGCATACAGCGGAGGTTACTACTTTTACTTTTGAAATTTGCATTACTTAGTGTAGAATTATATGTCTTTTTCTTTTCAAATTCTTTTTATTGAGTTTGCAATAAAATATGAATAATTTACATAGCTTTTTGATAATCACAAGCATATGGTTATACAGAAACATGTACAGATGAAGCCACTTGGATTTGTGAGTTAAATGCGTCATGACTCAGAGTTAATTGAAGAAACTGTGTTATCTAAAGTTATCTTAACTCATTTAATGCATTTAACCTTTTCATTAGCATACCAAAGCACCATTGTTCACAATGGTGAATGCTTTAATTAGATGGGATGTTGTGACACAGTTTTCTGTGTTAAATGAGATAAATGGGATATCTGTGTTTAGTTATTCTGTGTCAAACAGGCAAACCAAAGTGGCTGCATCTGTATATGAAATTCAAAAAGAATTAGTACAATATCAACCATACACATTAAAACAAAAAAAGTTAAAACAAATACAAATATAAATATATAAATATAAATAGACCTGTACTTTCCATATAGCTCAAGCTTTACAGAATAAAATTAATGACTCAGTCGAGAAAATTTAGATAAGATAAACAATGCAATTTAGTGAAAGGGCTTAGTCTTTGAATAAAATAACTAGTTATTTTCATCTTTCCCCATAAGTATGTGAATGAGTTTTCTTTTAGCATCATCAAGAGTTGCAATATAAAAAGACCATCTACATTCAATCTTATTTCTCTGAGATAATTCATCAACTCTGTATCTAATGACCTCTTGGATACATAAATTGTATAAATATGAAAATACATCTTTCAACTGTGGGGGATCATCTCTAATCCAACATAAGAAAATAGATTTCCGGGAAGCTGCCAGGACTAACCAGCAATAATCAAATATTTCGGTTGAAAAATTTGTTAATGAAATATTATTTGCCACCAGAAAAGAGTCCTTAAGACCCAATAAAGCAAAATGTGGATTTAATACAATATCTGACTTAATAGACTTTTTAATAAAGCAGGTAACATACTCCCAAAACTGTTTAATAAATGGGCACGACCAAATATAATGAAAAAAATCAACATTTTGCTCTCTACATTTAGGACAATAGGAAACCTTCTGAGAGTCCATAGAGTTCTGGAATAATATTCCATATCCAAGATGAGTAAATCGATAATGTTGATCTCTCCAACCCTCAGAATTTACATATTTCCTGAAATTTTGGAAAGATCTCAAAAGGTCTTTAGATGTTACACTAGTTTCCAAAAAAGAAGTCCATTTAGCTGATGAATTAACAAATGGATCTAGAATTATATGTCAAGTTAGCATTATTCTGTTTTCCTTGTAACAGAGGGACCTTCTTAGCTGGTAAACTGTATGCCCCCCTCACTCCTACCCCAAGACCCCTTACTAATCCCACCGCCCAGTCTACCCTAGCTTCCCCATAATTCTTTATCTCACCCCCCCTTGCCTAGTTTAAACACTCCTCCAACCTCTTAGCCATTCTTTCCCCTAGCACCGTGGACCCCCTTCCATTGAGGTGCAAACTGTCAAGACTGTATAGGTTGTACCCAAGGAAAAATCAGCCCAGTGCTCTAGGAACCCAAACCCTTCCTTCCTACACCAAGACTTGAGCCACGCATTTAGCTCCCTAAACTCCCGCTGTTTTCCTAAACTTGCACGTGGCACGGGCAAAATTTCAGAAAATATGACATTGGAAGACCTTTCCTTGATCTTAGAGCCTAGATCCCTGAAATCACTCTTTAAGGTCTTCCATCTACCATATATTTTGTCATTAGTATCGATATGCACTAAGACAGTTGGGTCATGCCCAGCCCCACCCAATAATTTGTCTACCCGATCAACCACATGCCGAACCCTGGCACCAGGTAGACAGCAAACTGTTTGGTTGTAGCGACAACAGATTACCCTATCCACTTTCCTAATAATTGAGTCCCCTACAACCAGAATCTGCTTAGGCCTGACTCTACTCTCCTCCCCACCACTACTAGAGAAACTGGTCTCCCGGCTGTCAGCTCCATCTAGAATTGCCAATCCAGTGTTCATACTCCCATCATCATCATCACAGAATCTGGTAAATTGGTTGTGATGTATAAGATCTGGATCAGCCTCCATTTTCCTTTTGCCCACCTTAGATTTTGTTAGAAATAAAGACTGCAGCATATATAAGCAGTAGTTTGATACATGGTTATTCAGGAAAAATAGTCCTGCATGTCTTAAGGAGAAGGAAGGCTACAGAGGCATTTTATTGCCAATAGATAAGCTGCAATAGTGCAAGCTAGAATGCTATATTTATTCTGTAGAATGTTTTACCATACCTGAGTAAAAAGCTCTAGAAGCTCTCTGTTTGTTTAGGATAGCAGCTGCCCTATTAGCTTGGTGTGACATCACTTCCTGCCTGAATCTCTCCCTGCTCACTCATAGCTCTGGGCTCAGATTACAGCAGAGATTGGGGGGGGGAGAGGAACAAACTGAGCATGCTCACGCCCGGGACAAGGAGGTTTAAGCTGACAGGAAGTCAGAGCAGCACTACTTTGAGGGTTTACTGGTATATTTAGGTGGACCTTTCTGATAAGGCTTACTTAGTTTTAACCTTGCCTTCTCCTTTAAAGGGGCTTGTTCACTTTTAAAATAAATAAAATTGGGACTGGCCCGCAGAAAATGGCACAGTTGGGGAGTATGTAGTACTCTGCAGCCCTCCAAATGCTGGTATTACTGCCTCATTGTACTCTCTACATTGCATGAGTAAGAATCTTGAATTACTTGTACACAGGAAGAAATATATATATATAATGGCAAGGCTGAAATTAGGTTCTACCTAAGCTGCAGGCAGATATATATATAAAGGATTTATTGTCTGGCCCACAGAGGAAGTGGCCATTTGAATAACAAAAATAAAGAATACTAACATACAATCAAATGAAATTACTGTATATTATGCACTGAAAATACTTCTTGGAAGCAGTGAGAAAACAAAACAAAAATGAAAAGCAATAAAAAAAAAGGGGGGGGACTGCCAGAAAGTGATAGTAACAATCATAATAATGATGTTGAAATTTCTAGAACTGCATTCCATAAATCCCTAACAAATGAAAATATTCCAGGCAGTACAATTCAATATACATTTAACAGAATTTTTTAACAGAATTTAACAGAACAGAGGAAATTGGAGAAATAACTGGGCAAATGTGCACCTGGACAGTAACCTATAGTAACCAATCAGTGATTAGCTTTGTTCAGAGAGGGACAGCTGCATGAAGATCACTATAAGCAAAAATTTGATTGGTGGCAAAGGGATACTGTACTAAGCCAAATCTGCCCAGTGTCAATAAAGTGACGTGACAAAAGATTGTTACTTACCTTGTCCACTTTATTGCCAGAGGGACCACTCTCTCCGGGCACACCCTGAAAAAGTTAAAAATATGTATTTTTTATTATGGTATTATTTTTTATTATTCCAAGAAAGATAGTTTCCTTCAAATAAAATCCAGTAGTTTAAGATAATAAATGGGTAGTTCACTTTCAAATTAAATAATTTAGCTTTCTGTTCACAAGCTCTATAGTTTGGAATTTTAGCAGCTACTGTATGCGGTTGCTAGGGTCTAATTTACCTCAGCAACCAGGCAGTATTTTCAGTGACAAACTAGAATGTGAATAGAAATATAAGTTAAAAAAAAACTAGTTGAAATAAAATTGTAACTTCACAGAGCAATTGTCTTTTAGTTTTATAGTCAGTGACCTCTAGCTGGAAAGAGGCTGATAAAGGCAAATAATTCAAAAAACGAACTTAAAGGTACCACTCAAATTCAGAACTACTTTCAGGCAACTATAACTTTATCAAATTCATTTTTTTTGTTTATATGTATATGAAATTTGTCCCGGTGACAAAGCATTAACTTTTATCTATGAGTTTTGCTTGCACGTAGGGCTATGCTATTCCTGTAGCAAATTAAGTTTCTTTAAAAATAACTGTCATAGTTGCCATTTAAATAAAATCAAGTTTCTTTGCATTTTTATGAAAATCTGCCATGCCTTAGCTCTAACTGCTTGTTTTTCTTTCATGTTTTCCATGAAACTTTTGCTATTTTGTGTGCCAAGCAAATTGTTGATAGTTACTAGTTTTGAAGTGGTACCAGATGGGTATCTAATTAGAAATCTAGGCTTGCTGGCTCTGAATAGTAGACCTGTCAGAAGTCAATGCACACTAATTACAAACTTTGTTATAATTCAGGAACACGGAACATATAGCCACAATGCTGTGCACATTAATGTTCTTTTTGTATTTTATATGCACCTGCTCAGGATGACCAATTACATAATCAGCACATGGGTCCTATACTAGTTTTATTGTAACTATATCTAAAAAGCAAATAAATGTCTAGTATTTACCTTTTTAGCATCAAAACTGCCAGTTTTGACCCTCATGACAGAATACGTGGTTAGTACTGACATATTTCCCAACACTGCACAATAGATAAGTATATTCATCATTCAAACATACAGACTACATACAAATATGCAAAAGGTGAAGATGGTCCTGCTCAATAGAAAAAGAGGGCATGAGACAGAAGATAGGGGAATGGACAAGATCAGGAGTCAGCACAGTGAGAGTTGTGAGTATTACATTTGACAGATGACAGTACAGTAACCCAGATGAATTTTGTAGGCAATACGTTGCCTTACTGCACCTGGGCAAATGCTGTGCCTTTTACTATATATGGGAGCAAGTGATTTAAAGGGGAACTATACAATTTTAATATTTTAAATTATTATATTTTAATATAGGCTTCAGCATACTGAAATAAGAAACATTCTAAATACAATCAATTAAAAATTCTGTACTATTTCTGAATAATAAAGTTCATCTTCACTATTCCTCTATCAGCATCTGTTTCTCTTCATGCTGTCTACATGCAGGAGTTGGGTGTCAGCTAATCATTGACAGTTAGATCCAATTTATTTGCCTAGAAGGTGTATTAGAGCTCACTTTTTTAAAATCACCAGACATCCTGTCTCTCTACATACAGAATTTGTGCAAAAGGCAGTTATTTTGTTAGATTTTGTTTGTACTGGAATCAGTTATTTGAATGATCTCTAATACATCTGCTAGGGAAAAAAACACCCCTATAAAGGTTGCCATAGACATAAAAATTACAATCTTTCTTGGAAAAGATCTTTCCAAGAAAGATCGTTAGTTTCAATACACACGTGTAGAGCTGAATCATCAGATATAAAAGGAGAAACAATAGAATTCTACCTGTATCTGACGATTCAGCACTAACAATGTCCGATGTTCATAGGTGCCCAATTAAAATTTTCCGTCCAGCCCGATCGACGAGCCAACCAATATCCAAGTCTTCTGCCGATATCAGTCAGCTCATCTCCCACCATACACGCACCAAATATCGTATGAAAATTTGTTTTGTATGACATTATCTGTGCGTCTATGGCCAGTTTAAGATATTGGATCTAACTGTCAATGAATATCTGACACCCAACTGTTGCATGAAGACAGAATGAAGAGAAACAGATGCTGAGAGAGGGATAGTGAAGATAAACTTGATTATGTCAGAAAAGATGCAGAATATTTAATTGATTTTATTTATAAAGTTTCTTAATTCAGTATGATGTATATTATATGTATATATTACATTTTCACTATAGTTCCCCTTTAAGAATCCTTTCATTTGCAGTTATGCATTTCCCTTTAATACAACAGGAACCTTTGGGTTTCCAAAACTATTTCTAAAAGCAACAAGAAAACAAACAATTTTAATCTACTTAAGTGAACTTTAGTACAATAACTTCTGCATTAACGTTTGAGTTCCTTCCACCTTGGAATGCATTAGAATAATGAAAACTACCTGATGCCCTTTAAAATTCAACCTTTCTTTTTGTACATATTTGTATATTGTTATGCGTGGGTGTATGTATAATGCCTTTACATTGTATAATACTGTGGTTTAGCCTTCACATATTTATATATTTTAAAAGCTTAACAGTTTGGCTATTTTCCCTGCAAACCAGCTTTATATTTTAAATCTGAAAGCCATCAGACCTCTTCTGTTATCAGTGCAGTTAATGTAATACCTATCTATATTTGCTGTATGGGACCAGCACACAAAATGACAGCACTCAATATGTGAACACTTAGGGGCCCATTCACTCAGCTCGAGTGAAGGAATAGAGGAAAATAGAGGAAAACTTAGATTTTCGAATGTTTTTTTTGGCTGCTTCGACCATCGAATTGGCTACTTCGACTACGACCTTCGACTTCGAATCGAACGATTCAAACTAAAAATCATTCGAATATTCGACCATTCGATAATCAAAGTACTGTCTCTTTAAAAAAAACTTCGACCCCCTAGTTCGCCACCTAAAACCTACCGAGGCCAATGTGGGTCCCCATAGGCTTTCCAAGGTTTTTCTGATCGAAGGATAATCCTTCGATCGATGGATTAAAATCCTTTGAATCGTTCGATTTGAAGGATTTAATCGTTTGATCGAATTGTATTCTAATCACATTGCCATATTCATAGAATAGAATTAATCCTAACGCATTATTCACTAACATCTTTTTAGGATAAAAGCATAAAATAGTGTGATAATTACTGTTAAATGTAACACCTCCTAGGATTAGGCGTTACTAAACAATATTCTAATAATCTTGTACAGTTTAAAGGAAAACTATACTCCCTAAACAATGTTGGTTTCTATAAAAAGATATTGCATAAAACAGTTCATATGTAAAACCCTGCTTCATGTAAATAAACCATTTTCATACTTTTCTTGTAGCATGTGCCATTGGGTAATCTTAAATAGAAAAATGCCATTTTAAAAAATAAGGGCCACCCTCTGGGATCGTACGATTCATTGTGCACACAAACATACTAACAAACCATACGTCTGAGGTCAATAATGCAATTAGTTGTGGAACAAATCCAGGGCAGCAAGCTCGACTGCAATATTCTTTATTGGAAAGCAGAGTTACACAACATGTTTCGGGCAATGCCCTTTGTCAGGCACAACTTGTTCCACAACTAATTGCATTATTGATACATTGATTTGGGATATCGTACACAGGATAACCCGTGAAATTAAACCAACAAGGGCTTTTGGTGAGCCGCACTTATTCCTTTATTTGCATACTTCTGAGGTCACCTGAGCCAATTAACAGAGTTCTGTCTTTTGCTTTAACACTTCTTCCAGTTACAGTTAGAGTTGCAGTATTTCTGGTCAGGTGATCTCTGAGGCAGCACATAGGCAAGATATGTAAAAGGGCAAGATGTACTTAAATATACAGTATAGACCAGTTTGGTAAGATTCTTTAATATGCCACTTAATATGATGTAAACCAGTGATCCCCAACCAGTAGCACGTGAGCAACATGTTGCTCTTCAACCCCTTGGATGTTACTCCCAGTGGCCTCAAAGCAGGAGCTTATTTTTGAATTCCTGGTTTGGAGGCAATTTTTGGTTGTATAAAATACAGGTGCTCTGCCAAACACAGCCTCAAGGTAGGTTGACAATCCTCATGGGGGCTACCAAATGGACAATCACAGTACTTATTTGGCACCCAAGAACATTTTTCATGCTTGTGTTAATCTCCAACTTCTTTTACTTCTGAATGTTGCTCACAGGTTCAAAAGGTTAGGGATCCCTGATGTAAACAATCTGTTGATTAAATGTTCATTTTGGGGAGTATAGTTTTCCTTTAAGTTTTCTGGACCATAGCAGTCAATTTACAAAGACCTGTTTGCTAAAATATCCCTATGTAATACCTGTATGCAGACGCCTACATTCACCTATGCACTTTTTCACTAAATGTTTATTAGTGCTACTAACAGTAGTTTTTGGAGTTGACAACAGGACCACTGTCCCTGGGTATCAGGTAAGTCATTACAATCATTGTGGGTACCCCCATAGATTGGACCATTCCTTCTCCTTTAAGTGTCATGTGTTAAAAGACAAAGAAGGAAAGAGGTCCTAGCCCCACAAAACCTTCAATCTAAGTCTTACATTCTACTTATATGGGGCCATGCACAGAAGACTAATATTTGTACACCGATTTTAAAAGTGCACACAAAAGACATTGCCATTTTCATGGAACATTGTTATGTACTCCTCCATTCTCCACCAGGAATGCTGCAATGTTCTTAAAAATCGAACTCTTAGTTCCTTCTTCGACCTCTCGTAGTCGTTCTTTTAAAACTATGTTTCCTCTTTTGACTAATCAGATATGATACATAAACAAACAATAACCAAGCCACTCACATTGCTGTCTACAACCATCCGGCCTCCTCATCAAAGATACACTCTACATCTTTGAGTACTAGAATGTCATATAAAATTCAGCTCATGTAAGCCAATTGTCTATGAACGTCAGCATTTACTTTCAGTGTTTGTAAGTCACCCACTACTCATTTAGACCCACTTTTTTGAGATAGTGATTCTCTCCTGTTGTTATTATTGATACCTAGCATTTATAAAAGAATAAAGTATCACAAGCATACTGTATTGTTTATCCATAGAACTAAGTTTGTATTTATTATAAGGGCTTTGTTTCTAGATAATACATTTATTGGAACATTCAGTGCTGCATTCCCTAGAGATCTTCAAGTAATAAAAATATGTTAATATTACTTTACAAAGCAGATATTGTGTGCATACCTTTATCATTTAATATTTAAAATGAACATTTTCAGTACAGTATTTTACACATTTTTTTCTAACTTTATTTGTATTCTACTGTTATGCCAGGCAATGAACATTTTAATTACAGTAATTTAGCTCCTTCTTTATCTTATTGCTTAGTTTTCTCTATAGTAACAAAACAAACTTTTGTCAACGTATCAAATTGTGGTTGACTTTAATAGTGTTGTCATGAAGCGGCTTTAGGCTGGCTCATCATTAAATCACTTTGTTATTGCTTGGTTTTCTTTGCTCACACACGAGTAACATTTTTAAAGGTTCAAAAGACACATCCCCAATTATTCTTTACAAATGCTTTTATTTCATGTATCTCATTTTACTACAAGGATTTAAATTGCATTGCTTTTTTAACAACTCTCCAATTCAGCCTACATCCATGGTGATGATGACCCATGCATCATGCAAATCAATCAACTGTACTAAATCACAACCATGGCTGCATTATCTAAAAAAAATAGGCCACAAAATTGTAACTGCATATAAATGTGCACTTGTAATAGTCTTTATCGCAAGCCCTACATGATTGTAATAGGAATCTGCTAACACATTTTGATATTATAGATAAGGAACCAAAATGTTATAAAATCTAAACATCATTTTCTAGTTATAAAAATGTCAAAACAATAAATTCACATGTCCTAAATAGGTGTTTTAGGCACAGTATTCTGTTTTGCCAACAAGTTGCTCTGTTATAGTAATACTATAAGGACACCCTCTATCTCCAAATTATTATAAATACTACTAAAAATGTCCATACAGTTCTAATAAATCAAATATCAGTGACATCATCACTGGGACTAATAAATCATCACCCTGGCAGCAGAACGTACTATAAATTCTGCAAATCTCATTTCCCTGTGTCAGATTTACCAAAATTCAAACTGGGAAGGTTTACACAGTTAGATTAAATTTGATTCTATTGTTTGTACTCTATCTCATTATACCTTGTAAAGTTTTCTAAGACTTGTCCTACCAAGTTATGTTGTTAACGGTTTAGCCATGTGAGTGTGACCATAAAGGAACAGCTAGAAAGGACTTGGCAAGATACACTTGATTTGTATGCAAAGATGAAGAGACCCTTGGGCTTCCTTCCCAGAATTCTTTCTGCTTTGCATAAAGGAACTGGTATTACTAATCCTTAAAGGCGAATGAAAAGCAGGATAACAAAACCTTCCCAAAATGTTGCCAATTACCTCCTGTTCTGAAACACTGGGTTAGATTTTCTCACTGTGCCTTTCAAAACATCTTCTCACATTCCAAATTTGTCTACATTTCACGAACTTAGTGGGCGCCATGTTCTAATATCTCTACATCACTTCTCCATTAAACTTAGTTCCCCAATGACTTTGTATTAGCAAAATCGTTGGTTAAACACATGAATAAATAAATGCATTACCGATTACAGACCTCAGTCAGACAAAACACAAAGCCTTTCCTCCCCCTAAGTGGCAGTAGAACAGCATTGAGTCTCTATGGTAACAGAAGCTCTCTTGCTCCGCTTACAAGATAGTGCTGTGAACAGGGGAGGAAAGGCTGAGGTCTGTAATCGGTAATGCATTTATTCATGTGTTTAAACAATGATTTTTCAAAAACAAAGTTTCAATTGACTGTTAGATCAGACCATGCATAAACACTAGTGATGTTTGTGTGTCATGTGACATAAATGTCTTTGCTGCAAATTGAAAGCATGTGCAAGCCCGAAGATGTGGATTTTTATTAAGATGCTATATACTTTCAATCTACTTGCCAATAATTTGGAATTCGATTTTAGAATAATTTTATAATGAAACTCAGTGGGGCAAATTCACTAGAAGGCGAAGGCTAAGCCACACTTCACGCCACTTCATCAGCCGTTAATACACTACCATTACGCTCATTCACTAAAATGCGAAGTTGAGTCTCTGCAGCTGAACGCTGGCAAAGTTTCTCTAGCGTAAATTCAACAGCGTGAGCATTTCAAAAAATTTTTTGCTAACGTTTGTTTCTTCTCGAGTGAAGGATTCGAATATAAAATACTTCGAATTTTGAAGTATTTTTTTGGGTACTTCGAACATCGAATAGACTACTTCGACCTTCGACTATGACTTCAACTTCGAATCGAATGATTTGATCTAAAAATTGTTCGACTATGCGACCATTCGATAATCAAAGTACTGTCTCTTTAAAAAAAAACTTTGACTACCTACTTTGCCACTTTAAACCTACCGAGCACCAATGTTAGCCTATGGGGGCCTTCCCCATAAGCTTTCTAAGCTTTTTTTGATCAAAGGAAAATCCTGTGATCGATGGTTTAAAATCCTTCGAAACGTTTTTTCGAAACTTTTTTTCGAAACGATTTTTCCTTCTATCAAAGTTAATTAACCCTCGATATTTGACCCTTAGTAAATGTGCCCCCATGTTTATTATTACTTTAATACTTAATTAGAGATGTTGGTGCAAATGCTTGAAGTGGTCACTTATTTTTACAAATGTGGTACTTCTGGTGAATTTTTCTCTAGCGACAGCCATTTTGCCCTTTTGTAAATCTGCCCCAGTGTGAGCAAAGCTACTGGTAAGCAGATCTTAACATAATGGCCAATATTTTGAGCTGCATTTGTATTTTAACTTTAGTTCTCCATTACATAGGTGTATGTGAGATACTTACATGGCTCAGCTACATACACAGCTATATAAGCAAACTGATGAATTTTTGCTATAATTTGCTATATATAACAAACAAGAGAAAGTTGTGCTCACCACTAATTTTTCAAAACATTAGGTGGGGGTGCAATGAGGCTGTGACAACAAAATACATATAGACAAATACAAGAGTCCTCTGCACTCAACCCATTATCAATATATTTAAGACAGAGACATTTTGTGCATACTGCTACTAAAAAATGCCTTACCCTTTAAACAAAACAGGGATTGTTTGTCCATATATTGCAATATATTTAAGCTGGCCAACAACTTTCCCTTGTTTGTTGTGGTCTGTCTTGCACCAAAGATTTTCAGCACAACTATGTCTGCTTCATGTTGTATTGCCCACACAATTGAGCTCATTTTAATTCATATGTTACCTCAGCTGCTCAACACAAAAGGATAAGTATTTGTTATTAAATGTTATTTTAAACTAAGGTTTGTAAATTAAAGTACTGTGGTCCCAAGAACAAATTTGGCAATTCTTAACAATGGACAACACTGCATTCAATGGGCCAGGGAATTTGAATTGTGCCTAAGGATTGAAGAAAATGTCTTTAGCAAGCAAATTGAATTGTGTACTTATAAAACTGTATTTGCATTTCAATAGACATCCCTATGTGTACATCTAAAACTCATAGCAAACTCATTACAATTGGTGACTTTTTCTACTGACATATGCCTAAAAACCTGCGGAAAAATTAATGGTGAAAGCCTTGTATTTTAATAAAATTGACATTTTTTTAAAAAAGTAAACTTAATCAGAAGTGGCAATTTGGCAAAATGTAACAACATATAAACAATAGCCACACAACTTGAATAAAATATGAAAAGTTTCTTCTCATTTAAAGAGATACTGACACCAGAAAGTTTACCTTTTTTACATCTATCTTAATATTGGCCTTCCATGCTACTTATAATTTTGCCATAAAGAATTTGCCCGATGCTTTTACATTGTCTATCTGATTCCCCGTGTTTGTCTATGAGGGGGCTGCCATACTTGTGCAGCAGAAGCCTGTTAGCATTAGAAACTTTAACTGACAGGCTGAGATGGGGCAGTCAGATTGGTAAAATCAACTAACAATTACTTACAAAAACAAACCTCTCAGCAAAAAACTATCAACATGACCTATATGTAACTTTAAATGTACATTCATGTTTTAAAAAGTAGTTTTTTAGTGTCAGTATCACTTTAAGCAGCCGTTAAGGCCATATGGCTGACTGGTTACTGTATATCAGGAAATCAGGAGTGATTTAGCATGCTGCTCAATCTAAACTCACATCTATCTGCATTAAAAGGATACTAACATCACATAACTACCCCTTTTTATTGCAAAATGTAATTGTAATTTTAATTTCTACACAAAGTTTAACAGTGTTCTCTATTTTCTGTTAAATGATATAATACATTTCATCAGCAACAACTAATTTAATATCTAGTAATTACTTAATTAACTGCCAATCAAGTAGTGGTTGAAACCACAAAACTTAAATTAAAGTGCAGTGCAAACCAATAGATAAATCCATCAACATTTTATGTAGGACCAATCAATTCCCTAGCCAATTTATTAAATATAAAGTGCTGTTTAGTGCATATATCTAATGAATGTTATCAGACTACAGGCTAATAATCACTTCATTAAAAATTCATTGTTAGGCTCAGGTGTAATTAATAAGATCCACAATTCATTATAAAGTGTCAATTCATTGTAAGGAAAAAGTGCATTTAGAAGGTTGACGTTCTTAAAAAAGATTAGTGATTTAGATGGAGCCTATATATAAAGTGCGGTGCAATAAAAGGTTAATTTACTAGATAAAAAATGAATAGATAAGAAGAATTAAAAAATCAATTATGACCAGGAGTTGGGATGATAGCTAGAACCCCAATGCTACAGAGAGGCTTTCCAGTAATTTTCTGATTATTGGTTTTCTGAATAAGAGATCACATACATTTACCTTATAGAATGGTTCAAATAGAGCTTTCTTAAAAATAGTAGAAGGATAAAATGGGAGTAATAAAAGTGGATTTTATTTCATATGCATACATGTACTCAACATGTGTATCTGTAAATATAAGACATACCAACTACAGCACTTACATAAGCACTTATCCATTATACTATAACATATTTCCTAATATATGAAAAATGGAAAGAGGCACAAAAATATCTACCACACCATGGTAATTATGGCCACATCCCCTAATTACCATGTCCATTTTACAAAGTTTGGCAAGTTATGAAAGTTTGAACACATTTCTGGGAGTTTTTGGGCAATATTTTATTGTTATGACAGTTTTGCCAATGACGGTGAAATTGCCCTTTAAGGGGCTAGTCTCAGTTCTCCCAAGAGACTTGCTTATCTAAAACAGTTACAATTGTATCTTTGCTTATCTTAAATTATTACAAATGCATCTAAGAGCAGACATTCAGTATTCTGGGCTCTCTGCCTAAAAGCCTATTATTTTAATCAAGTTTCAGAAATGTTGTATCTTTTTCTGGCATCAGTGCAGGAGATCAAATAGAAACGTGGGAATTAAAAATCGGGGACTGCTGGCTGCGCTGTCAAGATTGGGACTGTTCGGCAGAAAAAAACAGTTGAGAGGTATGTTAGATGAAAAGTTGAACACCTCTGAAGAACACTACTGAGCCCCTTGTATAACTCTTATAGAACTAAATAAATTATGTTTTATTTACTGATTGCATGTATATCACAGAAATGTAAATGCTACATAAAATATTCTGGTAGATATATTTATAGAGGAGTTTGCAATTCTCACTCTATTTAAGAAGATGCTATTTTACTGTATATTAAAAGGTCATTTCATTATTTTATGCTGTAGGCAATTAATGTCCACATTTTCTCAATGTCACCTCTCTAAAATATGATCATGCCAAACTGCCAGGTGAAAAGATTTATTTTTATACTTTTTTGAGAATGACACTTTGTCAGCTTGGGCAAACCCAAAAGAAATTTGGGATGACAGGTATAGCATGACGGATAAGGATATCTATTTTAAGCCGGAAATGCTGCAAAATAAATAAAGCAAGAACATGCCTCCCAGCTTCTCCTTTTTGTTCAATCTAGCTAAAACAGCGATTCAGTCATGACCTGTCCCCGCTATTAGTCCTAAAATAGAAATTTTAGGACCAATGATATATATAACAATATTTTTTATTGTGACATCATTTCCGTACATTGTGGGAGCTGTTAGGTCCAGTGCCAAGGCTGGCACCAAACCTAAAAACAGAGCTGCTTCTTTTCTGCCAGCCTCAGTAAGTTTACTAAATCATTTTAAAAGTTATTGTCATTTCTTATAAATACAAGTTTCTGGCCTATAATGAATGAAAAGTGTTTACATAAACATTAAACATTAATGAATTTAAATGTGGATTTAATGGTGGTGGGCGAATTTGTCCCGTTTCCATTCGCCGCAAATTTTGTGGGAAAAAATTAGCAAAACTGCGAATTTGACACATTACAGTCAATGGAGTCTGTTTATCGGCGCCAGCATCAAAAGGCATTGAAACCGTCGCCGAAACAAAATTATTCACGGTCAGCGAAACGGGCAAAATCCACGTGAATTTGCGCCTGGCGATTGAATTGGAATAAATTCGCCCATTATCAGTGGTCCCTCACAATGAAGTTTCTATACAGTGATTTCTGTGTCCTGCAATGTAAAGGTATTGTCATGCCCTTTGTCACACTCTAGGAGCATCTTGTAAGCCACTGACCTAAATGTAATTCCATGTAGCTCCCAAAAGAGATTATGGGGCAAATTTACTTACCTGTGAAAATTCGCCAGTGCTGGCTTCACGCACATCGCAACACTGCGCCACGTGTAAATTCACCTGGACAATGCTAATTGACGAAGATCCGAAGTTGCGCACAGGGTACCGAATGGTTGCGAAGTTGCACTAGCGGAAATACGATCAGCAGTTTGAAGTTACGCTAGCGGTGGCTAATTTGCATACGGTGTGCAGTTAAAGTACAATGGCCGTATATGCTGCAGCAAATACATTACACTACACAAGGCCAGGGAACCTTAATAAAATTATATAGAGTTGTTATAATGCCCTACACATGTGCCCACAGTTAAGTTTAGGTGCCATATGTTATCAAATGTAGGGGGGGGTGGAGGGTACCCCAAAAAATTGTTTCGATCTTTTTCAGCCCATCACCATGTAAAAAGGAAAAGACGCCGGCCTTTTTTGAGACTTAGAAAAAATTTCAACTTTTTTTGGACCAAGTTCTATCTACACTATTGCACTTCGCCTGGTCTGAGGTGGCGAAGGCAAGTCTGGCGATAGAGTCTATCTCCTTCGCTAGCATAATTACTAAATTGGCGAAGTGCCAAAATTACGTCACGCTGGCGAATTTTCGCCAGCGTTAGCCACTTTGCTTACTCTGTAATGTAATTCCGTAACTATATTATACATTCAGTAAATAATTTTAGTGGTTGCATACTATAATATGATTTAACATACCGTGTGATAAATAGCTATATTGGGGGCCAGCCAAAAGTGTCCTTCTGCCTTAAAGGAAAAGTAACACCAAAAATTAAATAGCTTTGAAGTAATTAAAATATATACTATTTCCTTGCACTGGTAGAACTGGTGTGTTGGCTTCAGAAACACTACTATAGTTTATATAAACAAGCTGCTGTGTAGCCATGGGGGCAACCATTCAAAGCACAGGTAACATATAACAGATGCACTCCCATTGTATTCTATTACAGAGTTTGCTAAGTAGCCTGTGTCTTTTCTCCTTGTTTTATCTTGAATGGCTACACAGCAGCTTGTTTATATAAACTATAGTAGTAATTCTGAAGTAAACTCACCAGTTGTACCAGTGCAGGGAAATTGTACATTATTTTTTAGTTACTTTTAAACACTTTTATTTTTTGGTGTTACCCTTCCTTGCAATGATTTGCTTGGTTTTTTAACTCATGGCAAGGACCTACCACTACTCACTGTTTTGTTTTCATAGTTTAAACAGGAACAGCTTATTAACAGGATCATCCACTCTAATCTTAATGAGGTAATGGAATAGCTAAAGTCTCTTCAGGGAACATTATAACTGGAGTAGACCCTAGGGCTGTAAGGATGAAAGGAGAATTATCTTACTCCCATGTGACATGCGCAGTGAGCAATTTGCAAAACACATCAAATTCAATGGGCTTTTTTATGGTGTCTTCTTTTGTGCAGAATACTTACTCATGTTTTCTATAATTAATTACTTCAGCTCAACATTATGAAAGGAACAAATACGTTTTTTTCCATTGGATTTTTGAAAAAAATTAAAAGCTTGACACCTAATACTTGCCAAACTTATAGATGAAAAGCCTGTTTAAAAAAAAAATGTCCAAAGCAAAATTGTGTACTTGGCAGTTCTACTTGCTTGTGTGCTTAAATAAGCTTGGGTATTTATCTATGGTACCTTAAGGTACAGTATATCAGTAGAGAATAATTGCAGCAGTGGTGTGGCCCGGAACACACAGCAAACCTGCAACTACCCCTCCACTACCCTGTTTGCTTCTACCTCCACTTCCCTGTCTGCTTCCCCCTCCACTCACTAGTAGGCACTCACTGCATGTTGCAGCGGAGGTGCACAAATTTAAAAAGTGGCTGGAGGGGGATTCATATGCAGCATGGGGTCTGCTGCCTTTATTGTTATGCTACTGAATTGCAGTATTCTTCCTAAAATATGCCAGAACTGCAGTGATATAAACTTTCAACTACTGTAATTTCCACTTTTAAGACCCCCTCAACACACATGAACATACATAGGCCCCACAACTGAAAGTAGATATTAACCATTAAATTTCCATGAATGTGACTTCTTTAGAGAAATAAAAAGTAAGAAAATATTTAGTAGTGGGTTTAAAGATTTTTTTTTTTATATTGTGGCTGATAGAATTGCTTTCTGACATGGAGCAACAGGCTCTACATTGCATAAACATAATGCACCATTAAAAGCCTGATCCATCAGATCAGAATAAATTAATCAAATGTTAGATAATTAGGCCCAAAAGAAATGCATCAAATATCATGAATTATTATTCAAGCTATTCCTTCCTGAATATACTTTTTTTTATGAAGAGTAGACAAAACACTTTATGATAAAAGAGTTCCATTTATGGATGACGTTGAGAAGTACCAAATAGAATACATTGGTAGGTCAAACTGTACTTTAAATGCAGACCATTTAACAAAGCACTGTTTATTTCAGATTCTGTCTGCTCTGTGAATTGAATGAGTATGTGCAGGAACACTGTTCTTCTAAAATGACCACTTGTCGCCTAGCGGTTCCTACAGGGAGCCAGCAATTTCATTGATTTGAGAAGGCTATATCAAAAATGTCATATTTAATGTATTTATAAAGCAAATAATATTTTGGTATGCTACTTAAATGGATTAAAAGGAAATAAAGAGAAATGACATAGTTGCAAAATGGCTTGGTGTCCCTTGTTGTTTTCTAATATGGTCCTTCCATTACCCCTTCAATGTAAGGCCTTAGGTAAAGGAAAAAATACCACACTTTTCGATACAAGCTCATGTAGTTGGGCTTTTATTTAAAGAAAGGTGCTTGAACACTCTGGACTTCCAAAAATAAATAGAAACATTTGCATTTTTTTACACCAACATACATGATCTCTGACTTGTAGGAACTATTTCTCAACCCCCTTTGTAGATGGATTTTGAAAATTGAAGTCACTCTGCTTGCAAGACAACCTGTGCGTCATTTACAAGTCTACAGTATTATATACATACAAGTGCCCTGTATTATTTAAAGGGATGGGCAAAGCATACCCTGGCATCTTCTGTCTGGCCAGACAATGCTGCTACTACTGCGACTACTACTACTACTACCTACTATCGTCATATTATTGCTACTTATTACCTTTTAATACATTAATACACAGATTCCTAGTTATCAAAATTTTAATTTGTGTAATTTGAATATACACACATTAAAAAATCCGAATAGAAAAAATGCAATTGAATAAAGTCATGGTAAAAAAACCACAAATTTCAAATACCTTGAATTTGTGAGTTTATAAGCCCCAAAAAAAATTCTTAAGAAAAACTCCACAGCCTAGGACGGCTCTGTAATAAAATTACCTATGCGGCGGGGTCGGCCGCCGCTCCACCAGCGGGGACGCCCGCCGCGTTGCTCTTCGGCGCCATCTTGATTCTCCTAGGGCACGCGCGGCGTGCCTGCGCGCCTCCTAAAGGTACAGGCGCGCTGGCGTGATTGCGCCAGCGCGTATTGACGCTCGTTTTGGCGCCAATTTTGAATGTATATAAGGCCCATTCATACTCCCAGCCATCGCCCGTGATAGAACTTGTTTCTTGTGGTTTCCTGAGCCTAGTGCATCTGATCTGAATCTTGTCTGTCTGATAACCTGTGTTTGACCCTGCCTGTATCCTGACTACTCTGAACTCTGTATCCTGACCTTGGCCAGCCTACGACATCTCTCCTGCTTAACCCCTTGATTGACAACCCGGTTTGACCCTTGGCTGCCTGACGATTCTGATATCCGCCTGCCTCGACCCAGCCTGTCTGACCATCCTTCTGCCTAATCCTTTTGTACCGTGACCTTCGGCCCAAAAGACTTTGCTAACAGCGTGCCCCTTCGCCAGCCAGAACATCTCGCCTTGTACCCCTCGTTAAGTCCAGGTGGCACCCAAGTAAGCTGAGGGCTCCTCCCGAAGCCCAACGGTGGTCACACTACTGGTGAAGCCAAGCCAAGACCAGGGTGCTTGGCATTTGTTCCGGCGGTGACATTATCACGGGCCATGGAGGACGACGGTCACGAAGCTGCTGCTGCCTCTGCTACACCTCAAACTTCCACTGAGATGTTGCTCACTACCTTGCTGCAACGTATGGAGGAGCAAGAGCAAAAACAAAATTATTTGCTTCAAGGGTTCCACAATCTGACCCGCCAGTTGGGGCCTTCGCAGCAGCCGCCTAATCCTGTTCCTGCACCTCCTGTGGGTTCTTCTGCCAGTTGGGGTAACTCATCTAAACCCCATGAACCCAAGATTGTGTTCCCCGAAAGGTTCAGTGGGGATCGCACAAAATTTTTTGTTTTCAAAGAGGCTTGTAAGCTGTACCTTAGATTCTTTCCTCATTCTTTTCAATCTGATGAGGAGAAAGTAAGGTTCATAATGACCCTGCTTTTGGGTGACCCCCAAATTTGGGCCCTCAGGCTGCCTTCTTCAGACCCTGCTCGTTATTCCCTAGACACCTTCTTTAACAGCATGGCCATTCTTTACGATGACCCGGATAGTGCATCATCTGCCGCGATTCGTAAGTTGCGCCAAGGGAAAAGGGATGCGGAGGTGTACTGCACCGAATTCCGCCGGTGGGCAGTGGAAACTGGGTGGAATGATTTGGCTCTAAGGAGTCAATTCCGGTTGGGGTTATCCGATTCTGTAAAGGATAGTCTGGTTAATTACCCCCTACCTTCTAACCTGGATGGTCTCATGTCCCTCGCCATCCAGGTAGATAGAAGGCAAAGGGAGAGAAGGGGTGAGAGGAGTACAAACTTCTCTGGGGTTACTAATATAAGATCCAATGTGGTGACCAATGTAAAATCTCCTAACCCCTTTGTGCCTCTACCTCAGGAGGAGCCTATGCAATTAGGCATATCCCACCTAACTCCTGAGGAAAAGGCACGCAAGCGTTCCCTGGGTCTCTGTATGTACTGTGGTGAGAGGGGACATTTTCTGAACCAATGTTCTAAGTGGCTGGGAAACTCCAAAGCCTAAATGGAGAAGGGGAGCTCCATTTGGGTGCAGGAGTTTCCTCTCCCCAATCTGCCTCTAAAGTTTTGTTACCAGTCAAACTAACTTGGCCTACAGGCTCTGTCAAACTGTCCGCATTTGTGGACTCAGGGGCGGAGGGTGATTTTCTGGATACTGCTTTTGCAGCTAAATTCTGTATCCCTGTAGTTCCTCTAAGTGCCCCCATGAGAATAATGGCTGTGGACAGAAGACCCTTAGGGTCAGGTGTAATCTCTAAGGAGACGGTAACTCTTTCCATGTGTGTTAATAATTTGCATTGTGAGGAGATAGCTTTTTACCTCATAGAGGGTGCTTCCTCTCCTCTTATTTTGGGCTTACCGTGGCTCCAGAGGCATAACCCTCTAATTGACTGGGTCTCTAGGGAGGTGGTTCAATGGGGTACTATGTGTGGTGGGGTATGTTTTCCCTCTGTAGTTGCAACTACATCACTTGAAGGGTTACCTGCTGCATATGCAGAATTCGCTGATGTCTTCTCTAAAAAGGCAGCAGAAACCTTACCCCCACACCGGCAGTATGACTGCCCAATAGATCTGGTCCCTGGGTCAACTCCTCCTCGTGGTAGAACCTATCCTCTTTCATTGCCCGAAGCCCAGGAAATGAAAGAGTATATAAAGGAGAACCTAGAAAGGGGTTTCATCAGACCTTCTAGTTCCCCTGCGGGGGCGGGCTTCTTTTTCGTTGGGAAAAAAGATGGTGGTCTTCGCCCCTGTATTGATTATAGGGGGCTCAATAAGATTACCATAAAAAATCGCTATCCTCTCCCTCTAATTTCTGAACTTTTCGATCAAATTAAAAATGCAAAAGTCTTTACCAAGCTTGATCTTAGGGGGGCTTATAACTTGATTCGAATCAGGGAAGGGGATGAGTGGAAGACTGCATTTAACACCAGGGATGGCCACTACGAGTATCTTGTTATGCCTTTTGGTCTTTGTAACGCCCCCGCAGTGTTCCAGGAGTTTGTCAATGACATCTTCAGGGACCTGCTGGGGATCTTCGTAGTGGTCTACCTAGACGATATTCTTATTTTTTCCTCCAAAATGAAGGAACATCAAAATCATTTTTGTGAAGTCTTACAAAGGTTAAGGGGGAATAATCTTTATGCGAAACTAGAGAAATGTACTTTTGGGGTTTCTTCTGTTCAGTTTTTGGGGTTTAAAATTTCCAGCAAGGGTCTAGAAATGGATCCAGGCAAGGTGAGAGCAGTCCTAGATTGGACCCAACCCCTTTCGTTACGTGCAACCCAAAGATTTCATGGTTTTGCTAATTATTATCGGCAGTTTATCAAAAATTTTTCCCTCATTGTGGCACCCATCACTAATCTGACTAAAAAGGGTGCTGACCCCAGCATGTGGCCCCTTGAGGCCGTTCAAGCATTTGAATTCCTCAAAAAGGAATTCAGTTCAGCCCCCATTCTCAGACACCCCGATACTGCACTACCTTTTGTTGTTGAGGTTGATGCCTCTGAGGTAGGAGCTGGGGCAGTCCTTTCTCAAAGGCACCCGACTACCAACAAATTACATCCCTGTGCCTTTTTCTCCAGGAAATTCTCACCTGCTGAGGTGAATTACGATATAGGTAACAGGGAGTTGTTGGCAGTTAAGTTGGCCTTTGAGGAATGGCGGCATCTCCTGGAGGGTGCTAAACATCTGGTGACGGTCTATACAGACCACAAAAATCTACTATATATAGAGTCTGCTAAACGCCTTAATCCGAGGCAGGCTTGGTGGGCTCTATTTTTCACAAGGTTTAATTTTTCTTTGACTTTCAGGCCTGGAACTAAAAACACCAAGGCGGATGCACTCTCTAGGAGTTTTGAATCCATTTCTTCTGACTCTAGTGAGTGTACTATGTGTTGTAGCCCGCTCGCACACCCTGGCCTTCAGTAGTTCAGCGCCTGGTGCACGGTGTTGAAGGGATCGGCACCCTCCTAAACAGACTCTCCAAGAAAACACTGGCACTCAAAGGCAGGTAACAGCAGGGTTATACCCTTGCGTATTTATTTTGCAAACGTGCAACATTTCGGGGTCAGACCCCTTTGCTGTTACCTGCCTTTGAGTGCCAGTGTTTTCTTGGAGAGTCTAGTGAGTGTACTCCCATTATTCCCAGAGAAATGATCATAGCAACCCTTGAATCTGACCTTTCCTCTTTATTGCTCCCTCTTCAATCTTCTGCTCCTACTGATACCCCTTCGGGGAAATGGTTTGTACCACAGGAGTTAAGGGAGCAAGTATTGAGGGAGGTTCATGATTCCAAAATGGCAGGACATCCAGGTATTGCCAAGACAGTGTCTCTGTTATCCCGTCATGTTTGGTGGCCTTCATTCAAACAAGAAACTCAGGCCTTTGTAAATTCTTGTCCAGTCTGCCAAAGGTCTAAATCCTCTCGGAAGTCTTCCCAGGGTTTGCTACTTCCCTTACCAATCCCAGAGAAACCATGGGCCCATCTTTCGATGGATTTTATTGTTGAGTTACCTCCTTCACAGGGGAAAACTGTGATCTGGGTGGTGGTGGATAGGTTTAGCAAGATGAGCCATTTTGTACCCCTTCCACACCTACCTTCTGCTAAATCCTTGGCTGATCTATTTGTCACTCATATTTTTAAGTTACATGGTTTTCCTGAGAACATTGTTTCTGACATGGGGGTTCAGTTTGTATCTAAGCTTTTTGTTCTCTGGTTGGGGTTGAATTATCCTTTTCGTCTGCTTATCACACCCAAACCAACGGTCAAACTGAAAGGGTAAACCAGTCCCTTGAGCAATACCTCAGGTGTTATGTTACGGATAACCAGTCCACATGGGCAGAACTTTTAACCTGGGCAGAATTTGCGTACAATAATGTGACCCATTCCTCCTCAGGGGTGTCCCCTTTTTTTGTGGTTAATGGGTTGCACCCCAAAGCATTTTCATTTTCTGGTTCTGTTTCATTGGTCCATACCCCATTTCTGAAATTATCAACCCTTCTTGTGTTCGTCTTAAGTTACCTGCCAATTTCAAGATTTCAGACTCATTTCATTTCAACCTGCCAACCACGTTCGTTTTGTTTCTGTTCCTCCCCCTGTGCTAGTTGAAGGTCAGCCTGAATTTGAGATCCAGGAGTTCCTTGATTCCCGCCTTGTGCGCGGTAAATTACAATATCTGACCAGATGGAAAGGCTTTGGCACTGAAGAGAACTCCTGGGTCTCAGTTGATGACGTCAGGGCTGACCGTCTCAGGAAGCAATTCCACCAAAAGTTTCCTGGGAAGCCTGGGGGTCCGGTGGCCCCCCTGGAGGGGGGGTAATGTAATAAAATTACCTACGCGGCGGGGTTGGCCGCCGCTCCACCAGCGGGGACGCCCGCCGCGTGGCTCTTCGGCGCCATCTTGATTCTCCTAGGGCGTCTTAAAGGTACAGGCGCGGTGGCGTAATTGCGCCAGCGCGTATTGACACTCGTTTTGGCGCCAATTTTGAATGTATATAAGGCCCATTCATACTCCCAGCCAGTGCCCATGATAGAACTTGTTTCTTGTGGTTTCCTGAGCCTAGTGCATCTGATCTGAATCTTGTCTGTCTGATAACCTGTGTTTGACCCTGCCTGTATCCTGACTACTCTGAACTCTGTATCCTGACCTTGGCCTGCCTACGACATCTCTCCTGCTTAACCCCTTGATTGACAACCCGGTTTGACCCTTGCCTGCCTGACGATTCTGATATCCGCCTGCCTCGACCCAGCCTGTCTGACCATCCTTCTGCCTAATCCTTTTGTACCGTGACCTTCGGCCCAAAAGACTTTGCTAACAGCCGTGCCCCTTCGCCAGCCAGAACATCTCGCCTTGCACCCCTCGTTAAGTTCAGGTGGCACCCAAGTAAGCTGAGGGCTCCTCCCGAAGCCCAACGGTGGTCACACTACTGGTGAAGCCGAGCCGAGACCAGGGTGCTTGGCATTTGTTCTGATATCGGGTGCCGGCCGTGACAGGCTCCCATTGACTTCTACATGACCTTGAAAGATTTTAGAAGCTGAAATTTTACATTCAAGTTGTATAGCTTAATTAATTAAGTTATAATTCCAGTTTGTGAGTTTTTATAGCAAAAAACTCTTGAATTGTGGTAAACCCATAATTCAAACAATAAAAAATAACATGCTGATTAAAACAATAACTTTTAATGTTTTGACTAACTTAAACTGGTCTCGACAAATCATCATTTTATAAAACAAACACAGGCCAATTGCCATGCTAAAATAAGAGAATTAATGGAAACCACTCTTGGATGAATATTTCCAAACATAAATAACAACTGACAAATGATAAAACTCACTCTTTAGGATATTGTGTGTTTAAACATAAGATTGGCTGTGTTATCCATTCTGCAAACATCATGAGATATATCGCCATACGCAAAACCTAAGAAATCTATATTGAATTAACTATACTCAACTGAGTGAGAGAGGGAGGAATTGCTTTAATGTATTGTTAGGTTCTCATCTTACATCATTTATATAGTTAGTCTGAACTCTTCACAATATAGTGTCACTATAGCCCAAGTGAGAACTATGGGACTAAGATACTATAGTAAGATATGCATTGATTGTTCCTTCGGCTTAGCCTATTGGAATGTGCGAGGATTGGAAGACAGACACGCTGGACAGTGTAATAACAAAAAGGAAAACCAGCCTTCTAGGACCAATTTGACAAACTACTCACTTGGGAATAACAGATTACATGAATTTCCACTCTTGAGGTACTTAGACCTTAATCATATTATATGTGTAGTAGACTGTACGACAGGCTGACATTTTTGTTGGGTTTACTGTCTGTCAAATGACAGGTATTCCGTAGTTATTATTAATCCCATATTAATAATTATGACAAAAATGAACATCCATATTAGCCTAGAATGCCATTCTTATATCTTCCATGCACACTGAGAGAGAAGTAGGGTAATTGCAGACAACGAATGGATCGAAACGCAAATGGAACACAAAACACTGAGCACATATGGTGCAATTCCCTAATCCTCACGACAACTGACATTCTACAACAATTATTTTTGTATAGATAAATTGTGTATAGAAAAATGAAAACTAAGTGATAGGCGTGAATTAATATTCAGTAATCTCTCAATCTTCCTCGCGGCATTCATACCAATGTTGTAGGTCGGAAGTTCCTCCGCGTTTCGTTCCTGCAGCGCACATTAGAATATCCGTATTATAGAACATCTCCTGCGAAAATTCGAAGGTGAAAATTCACCTGCGTCAATTTCTGATTTTCACGATTTTTCCGTAAACTTTTGAACGTCTTGATTTTTTTCCGTGAAAAGGTACGTATTGCTCGATTTTTTTGTGAAAACTTTCGAATTGCTCGATTTTTATAGTGAGAACATTCGAATTGCTCTATTTTTTGGGAAAATATTAGAACATCACGATTTTTTCATGCAATCTGTAGAATTTTTCGGCATTTTGCGGGAAATTCGCAAATTTTTCGGTGAAACGGGAGAGATTCGATCATCGCTAATGACAACAAATCATAATTTATTTTTTAACTGTGCTGCTCAGTATTTTATGGACAAACTTTGCTAAACTGGTGCCAAGAGATTCTGGTAAACAGAGGGGGGGGGGGGTAGGATTATTTGGTATTCTTTACAAAAATAGCAGCTTATTCTTACATAGATGTTGAATGTTCGTATTACCATAATGCTCATATTATTAGTAGTTATGATATTATTTAACACCTATGCATCTAATAACTCATCTGCAGTCACCTATGTTCTCCATATAAGTTCAAGCTTTCAAACTGACACAACATTCTAAAAATAACTTTCTTGTACAGTATTTCAATGTGGCTAGCCAACATTTTTGTTTGCCATGCTGAACACTAATTTATTTTCTTTCACTAAACATCCTCCCATTCCTTTATACACAGGGTAGTTTATTCTGAGTTATTTAACTACCTTTCAATGAACCTATACTCCTAAACAATGTAGGCCTCTATAAAAATGTATTGCCTTTTAACAGTTGATATTTAAAACCCTACTTCATGGCAATTAAACAATTCTATAATAATATGTATGTGTCATTGGGTAATCCTAAATAGAAAAGAGCCGGCCCCTGGAATCCTACAATTTACAGTGGACATAGGCTAAACTAACCTTTTGCTTCCAGACTTCTTCCTGTTACAGTTAGAGCTGCAGTATTTCTGCTCAGGTGATCTCTGAGGCAGCACACAGACAATGACAAAATGGTGGTTCAAGGCAAGAGATGTAAAAGGGCAATATTTACTTAAAATATACAGTACAGATTCTTGAATATGCCACTTAATATGATGTAAACTATCTGTTGCTTGAGTATTAATTTTGGGGTTATGTTTTTCATTTAAGCAAACAAACCCAGAGCTGCCAACCCCTAGAGCTTTTTGTTTTTGAGCTACTAGATTCTGTGCTCTGTCCCCCAGACTCCCATCACTCTTAAAGGGGTGGTTCACAAAAATGATTATGTTCCCCTGAGTATGATAATATGTGTTATGCAGAGGAGACTCACTGTAGTACTTCTAGTTGTGGCAAGTAGTGTCCCTTAAGATAATGATTTCAAACTTAACACTTGCTCGACACACAGGAATAAAGTATAAGACTTGCAGGTTTACACACGAGAAAGCGCTATACTCGTTGACCAAGCAACAGGCCTGATTAAATTATAAAAAGTTTTGATAGGGGGATATGGAGCGAGTTCACCTCACCTCTAACTTATAAGGACAGTAGAGCTTGAGAATTCAGTGAGAGAGGGCTACAAGTAGTCATTATTAACATACTATCTTGCACTCTATAAATATGTGTGCGATAATTATCTCACACGATATATCTTCTTAAGTGAGATTTCTCATTTATTAGCTGAATTGTGAGAAGTTAGAGAGCATTTTTGATTTAAGCTCGACGATTAAAGTAAAAGACAAGATTGTAGTCGCACCACATTCTACTTTGTGTTGTAAAAAGAGTGCTTGCAACCATTATGATGTGGGAGAGATAAGACTATATGCTCGGATGTTAACTCAGATGTTAAGTGCTATCACCATTCAACATAACAATGGGAATAACATGATTCCATTGGTATGGTTACGCTCATAATGATATTTAGAGTATAGCTAGGTGAATGACTGACAACAAGAGAGATTAAGTAGTGCAGGGAGACCTTCATAATACAATGCGCACTTAAGTATCTAATTCTATCTGCCCAGTGCACATCCTTGATCCACTTGTATGCCTCTGCTGGGGTTCACAAACCCATGCTGATAATTATACATTAATTGCATACCCTTTCTAATTGGTTGTAGGTTGTGACAACTCTTCCTGGCAGTTGTTTGTACAAAGTGCTTTGCAGGGTGAGCCATTTTCCTCTTTTTGGGCATTGGCAGCAGGGTGTGACACTGGGGCAGTTGTTTCATTTCTTGACTTCTGGTAGTCGGCACTTAAGCTCACAGAAGTGTCCGCGGAGGTAATCCATCGGGAGCCCCTTCAGATAGAATACGAGGTGGAGCTAGAGTGTAGTGTGAGGCTCTATAGAAAGAGTGAGGCAGTGAGGCTAGTGAGAAAGAGCAGCTCAAGCTCCAACTAGGAGGATATAAGGGAGTAGCTTTCCCCCAGGCTTTGCTTTGCCTGTAGTGAAGGGGCCGCAGTCGTGACGAGGGAATTAGGCTATGGTGTTAACCTGTTCCAAGTCTGCTCTTGGGCTCCAAACCAAATGAGGTAATGAAATCCTGGAAGGTGATCTCTCAACTCCTTTGGGCTATGCCTAGTGTGGTGTGTCTATATGCTGTCTCTGCTACACCTGTGAATTTACTTGGAGATGTACTGTGGCTACCTCTTGTGTGAGTATTACAATCCCTGTGGCGCTTTGTATTAAATAAAACCCGTTCTACTGTTTTGAAAAGAACCCCTGGCGTCCAACTCTATTTTTGTGTATTTTTGGCATAAGTGAGTTGTTGTTCAACAACATCAGCACGTGTCTTTCCATTCACCATCCTGGTGAAAGAGGGTCGTGTGTTGCTGCCTGGTAACCAGGGTAACCAGTCAGTGTAAACCAAGAGAGCTGAAAAGCAGGAAGTAGTGTTCTGACTGACATAATATACATCAAATCACTCTAGCCTTTATACATTACATTTTTGGCTAACTAACTATATTAGAAACATTTTTTATTTTGAAGAGCCTATCTATTTACCCAGTTTTTATTTTCACACTGAACAATTCCTTTAACAAAGTTTTTTTGCAATACATGATAAATGACTGTATTTATTATATCAAACAATGTAATTTGATTGCTTTTAATGTAAATATATGTACAACATACATTGCAGATTGGTTCCCAATTGATGAATTACATACATTTATTTTGAAACAAAAGCAATAAAAATAATTCCATAGAGAATCCAAAATCTATGTTATTTATTTTATATACCTTACCCCTAAAGAAACGTTTAAAAGAAACCAAATCTAGAGCTTGCCAGTCCAAGCCAGTTGCCAGTTAGGCGCGCATGAACCTGCTATGCTAGCTACTCGTAGCAGGATTGGTAGTGTAGCACAGACAACGAATGGCTGAATATTAAATTTGTGTAGGAGGCTCAGGAGTTGCCGCAGGAAGCACTTGAAGCTACAGTAGCCCACAGGGCCGATGATGAACAAGCACTGAAGTGAGGGGGGGGGAAAAGTGTGGAGTGGTGTCGGCGAACCCTTGTTAAAGACAAAGCCTGGGGAGATTTTACTGCGGTGGAGTCTTATATTTCAGGTTACTTAACCATGTAACCATTCATTTCTGCTAATTACTGTATATTAGTAAAATTACTAATGTGTGCCCATGAATTAATTAACAGACTTTATGCTGAAGGTGAACCACCCCTTTAAGCATTCCCCCCAATTTCTCCACGATTTCAGAAATTTGTGGTGAAAATCTGATGGGCAACTGTGCAGCATGGAATCTTTTAGTTCAGGAGAGGTCTGCGCATGTGTGTGACATCTCTTCTGCTGACATCATCACTTACAAGTCACAAGATTTTCAGATCCTCCAGGAGCAACCTTGGAAAGGTTGACAGCTCTGCAAATCCTCCCTTCTATAAGCAGCAGCCTTTGACCAGTTCATTACCAGAGGATTCTCATTGGACAGGAAATAGTTTTTTTCCTCCATTGATCAATGAAATCAGGAAGTCCTAAAATAAAACTGGCTTCATATTCTTGTGTAGTGCCAGAGATAACTAAAAAAGTATATTCAGCACAAGCCCAATCCATTGAGTATACTGTATGTTGACAGTCTGTACTGTCACTTTAACACTTTAAATACAATATGAACTAATGATAAATATTTTAAGTTATATAAGATTAATAAAATGCAACAGGAAAAAAAAACTTTTGGGATATTTTACACACACATTTTTAGCACGAGCCAAGTATTTTTCTGCCATGAAAAAAGCAGCATTTGTTTCATATATATAGGCAAGTTATTTATTCACAGGTTCCAAGAAATAGTTATTGGTATGCTGAAATAAAAGATAGATCACAAAAGCTCCTGCCACTTTAAATTAACAATATACCCACAAACAATGTAGGTCTCTATAAAATATTTTACATAAACCAGCTTATATGAAAAACCCTGCTCCATTTTCATATTATTTTACTTTTAAGTAATGTGTGCCATTGGGTAATCCATATTCGCTTGGTATCTGTAATAAGGCTGTATCCTGTCTCTCATTTTACCTTTCTAACGGATTATTCATTGTCTTGTTTTCTAATGAAACCTCATCTCCGTGCACACATTTGGCTTTAAATATTATATGTATGCTGATAATATCCAAATATATTTATCAACCCCTTCATTAACAGCTGAAACTGAGACTCTAACTGCCTTTTAGCAATCTCCAACTGGATGAAACAACACCCTCTCTAACTCACCCATTACAACTTTGCACCTTACTAAATCTCTTCTCTTATGTCTCCATAAGTTCCTGACTGCAGGTTTGGACTAAGATTCAAAGTAGGACCTGGCATTTCAGGTACACAGAGGCCAAAACAGCCCCCCTCCACCAGCCCAATATATAGTGACTGTCTATTGCAACTTACAGCAGCCCCTCTGGCATTTGCCAGAACCCAAAGATTCCGGGCTTGCTTGACAGACTCCTCTGCTCCTCTCAAATCTATCACTTGATTGCACCACCCACTTTTACTGCTGATTCTCACCTTAAACTTTTCTTTCTTGCTGATCCCTACATTTGGAACGCCATCCCTAAATGTCTCTGTAGAAAATCCTCCCTCAGATCATTCAGAATTAGCGAGCGAATCTGTCCCAAATGCATAAACGTCAATGGGCGGTTTTTCTTATAGGCGTTTGTTCGCGGCGACTTTTCCCGCAACAAATTTTTGCATCAGTTTCGTGAAAAAATTCACAAATGGTAAAATTCAAAATTTCTCTGCAAATCCATGGCTGGCGAATAAACTCGCTCTTCACTATTCAGAATTAAACTCAAAGGCTACCTCTATGAGCACTCACATAATGCCTGACCCAGTTCTGGCACTTATATTGAAGTGTCAACTACTGCAACCAGTAGCATGTACTACTCTTCTATTTGTGATTGTTAGTTACCCACCCACTTAGATTGTAAGGTCTTCAGGGAAGCAATCTTCTTACTCTTGACTATTTAAAACATAGCACTTCATTTTTAAAGTAACTGTACATTGTATTTATTATAGTAATGATCCCGGTTTGTTCCATTCATTTATTCATCTGCTGTACAATGCTGTGTACACAAGTAGTGCCATATAAATAAAAAAAACATACAAACATACATAAAAGCTATTTTTAAGAGTCATTCTGAGAGCAGGAAAAACATTGAAATCAGTTTACTCTTAAAGGGACAGTATACTCCCTTTTAAAATGAGTGCAATGAATAGTACTTGTGCTGAACTTACTTTTTGCCCTATTGTTTTCATCTCAAAAAATCTGGCCTTTCTGTTATTTCTTGTCTGAATAAGATGTAGGAACAATGAAGCATTTAACATCAAAAGAACTAAACATGGAATAGTTGCAATTTCCCTGTTTGCCCTGTTTAACCATATATAATGTATATATAATATTGCTCATGTCATAAACATGCCAACTGGTGTCTCTGTGTATAGAAAGGATAATGTTCCTTGTGTGATAGAAGTATTAAATATTTCAACACACTGTTGAGCTGTGGTTTAGGTATCTTGAGGCTACAGACATGCTATTTTAACATTCATTGCACAGTCATAGTTGATAAGGTCAAAACACCATACAAGTTTGTTCTACACAAATTTACTTTCAAATTTAAATCACTTGGACTTGTTATAGATCTGTGAATAAGCAGACAATTAAATACAAATGATATGCACATTCAATTTTCATATGTCGAGACGTTATATGTAGATCTTAAAATGATAATGTAAAATAAGATATAATAGCAGAAGATTATATATACAATAGAACCCAGCACCCTTTCCGAGGTTTAATCAGTAAATACTAATTCGCCTAATCCACTTTGTTAAGAGATTCACTAGGCTAAATGACCGCTCACCGTTCACAAAAGGTGGTTCGGGTGCATCCCACACCGAACCCTGCTCTTATTAATCTAGGCAAATCCTCTCCTGTATATAGTGATATATGGATCGGCTTACCCTCTCCGTGGTGTGACCCGGGTGCTGCCGCCCCGAGTCTGTCGCTAAGGAAACAATCTCACTGTGGAATCGGACGTTGCAGTGCACTCCTGGAGTCAAAGATTGCTCAGCTCAGCATGTAGTTAAAACATCCGCCTTTATTGGTTACATTTGATAAAAGAAAGAAACAGCCCAATGTCTGAGGTGTTTTGTAACTATGTACTTCCTCAGAGACCTCGGTCTGACGAGTTTCATAACAACGTACTTCCTCAGTTCTCTGAGGAAGTATGTAGTTATAAAACGCGTCAGACCTTGGGCTGTTTCTTTCTTTTATCAAATGTAACCAATAAAGGCGGATGTTTTAACTACATACCAGTGGCGGGCCAAGCCAACCGGGCGCCCTAGGCGACCCAGGTGGCCACCGCGCTCCCCTCCGCGTTCCCCTCCGCGATCGCTCGTGCGGACGTGTGCGCTCCTGAAAACATTGTGCGCACACATGCGCACAACGCCGGAGGGGAGAGTGTTACAGCGCTGGATGCAGGGAGGCCGAGCAAAGCGACCGAGGGGAGTGGTGAGAGGCGGGGAAAGTGACTGAGGGGAGGGAGGTGGGGAAAGTGACTGGGGAGATGGGGTAAAGCGCTTGAGGGGAGGGAGGCGGGGAGGAGCGCTGGAGGAGTGGGAGGAGCAGCGAACATGGATAAGGGCTAGGCAAAAGTAAGTTACCTGCCCAGCGCCCCCCTTTCGTTGCGCCCTAGGCAGGTGCCTCTTCTGCCTACCCCTAGTTCCGGCCCTGATACATACTGAGCTGAGCGATCTTTGACTCCAGGAGTGCACTGCAACGTCCGGTTCCACTATAATAGCAAAAGAAACTGGGTTCTGTGAATCCAATATTTTATCTGTTACAATGAAACAAATATTAGATTGAGCTTACAGAAAACGGTACATACACCATAGGCAGTGAAAAAGATTATTTTCTTTCTGTCTTTTGGTCAGTATCAGCAAAGACTTCCTTAGGAGCTTCACAAAGACATATTTTTTTTTCCATGCGAGAAGTTGAAGGGCATATTGATTTATAAGGTGAGAAAAATATGGACAGAATTTTAAAAGAATTTTATCAATTTATTTACTTTTATGGGACAGAAATAATTACTTTGGAGGTGGCCAAGCAGCTGCCTGTGAAACACATAAAACACATTTTCTCTACTCCATTTCTTTTTCTTAAAAAGAAATAAAATCACAGTTTAGTTCTGGCAAAACTGCAAACCTCAAAATGTAGTTATATGTAATAATTAGGTTTGCTATCTCACTCTGGTGGTGGGTGGGAAAAAAATAGCAATCACGAGAATAAAAACCTTACCATAACACCTCGGAGAACAAGAAATAAAATGTCAAGGCTGAACAGTTAGTCCCTAAGGGAGTTCTCACTGAACTCCATTTTGTACAACAAACATGTCTGTAAATACATATTTAAATATGTCTCATTTTTATCCATTAAACCTATTTTATCATCAAATGGAAATGTCCTCATTCTTTTCAGATGTCTGTAAGATGTAGAGTTCTTTGAAACTATTATCATTCTATAGAATCACTTGGGGGGATTTTTGTGCAATTCAATGACAGAAATGACTGTTTCTCAGATGGTTTTAAAACGTATGGCGTTTAAACTCAGTGTCACATTAGCAGATATAAAAGAATTGGTAGGAAGACATTGTAAAGTGCAAATTTTCAAGTATGACTAATACAATTATTAATATGTATAAAACATATGTATGGGTTCATCACCAAAACATGGAGCATGGTCACAAAACTGGGGACTATACAGTGTAACTATATATAATAGTAATGACAAGGGCACAAAGCCCTGGCAGGAGAATTCTAGCTACAAAGTACTATATTTATTGGTACAATATTCAAATATATTAGAAAACTTAAAGGAAAACAAGCTTAAAGGAAAACTATACCCCCAAAATAAATACTTAATATGATGGTTTACATCATATTAAGTGATATATTTAAGAATCTAAAAAGTAAATATTGCTCGTTACATCCAGAACCACCATCAGAAATCGCAGGGCCCCAAACGACAAAATTTGCTGGGCCCCCTTGGCTGCACCCACCGCAAGCCCCACCTACAGGTCCGCCCTCCCCACCCCACAGGTCCGCCCCCCACCACACAGTAAAAAAACAAAAAAATATTGGTGGCTAGGGTTCCCACATGTTAATAAAAACTAAAAAGATATTGGTGGACAGGGCCCCCCATAAAAAAACATTTGTGGCCAGGGCCCCCCCATTAAAAAATATTGGTGGCTAGGACCCCACATTAGAAAAATAAATCGGTGGCCATGGCCCCCCTTCCACATTATGAGAAAATTGGTGGCCAGGGCCCCTTAAACGTCCATGCCATCCCAAAGTCAGCAGCCGGGCTAATCAAGTAAGTGTGGGGTGGCCGGGCCTCCCTTACCCTCGGGGCCCCCTACAACTCTCCCCCCTGTCCCCCTTTGATGGCTGCCCTGGTTACATCTTTTCTCTAGAGTCTGTGTGCTCCCTCAGAAGTCACTGTAGCAGAAATACTGCAGCTCTAACTGTAATAGGAAGAAGTGTGGAAGCAAAAGACAGAGTTCTGTCTGTTAATTGGATCGTGTGACGAAGTTTGTTTGGTTTATTAGTGTGCACCGTGAATTCTAAGATCCCAGGGGGCGGCCTTTATTTTTGAAAATGGCAATTTACTATTTAGGATTACACAATGGCACATACTACTAAAAAAGTATATTATTATGAAATAAACATATGAACTGATTTATGCAATATATTTTTATAGATACCTACGTTGTTCAGGGTTATAGTTTTACTTTAATTTGTTTTTAATTAATGTGTGTTTTTAAGTTGTCAGCCTGAAAATACATGCTAAAGTAGCAATGGAAGTGGGAAAAAATGTCTTTTTTGGAGCAGTTTTGAATGTATCACAGGAACAGTATACATATAGTATATACATGTCTATTTATACAAAATGGAGCAATGTGGGCAGTTTACATTCAAGGAGTCACAGTTGATGTCAGAAATAAAATAACTAACTAATAAAGCAAAATATTTTATTTTGCTTGACCACAAAAGTCCAGTAATTACTAGAGTGTACACATTGCACGCTAGTTTTCAGAAATCACTGGATACTCTATCGGGGGCTTCTTTTTAGTCAAGAGCATGTCTCAAAATGACTATGGATTTTGCACAAAACAAATTCCATTCTATGCCCTTTGTATGTCATGTTTTTGACCTATAAAATGCACTACCTTTGATGACATTTATACATGTCACTTCTTTACCAACTTGTCAGAAATTCTTCATAGGGAATAATGGAATTCATTGAAGCTAAGCTTGTTTGTTCTGGTTAGCGTTCCAAGATTATTAGTAGGTAAAGGAACAGAGACAGGGAACCTACACAATGAAAGAACATATATAAGATGGAGAACATTTGAAAGGCTTAGAAATCTGACAGCAGCTAGAGCTGTTAAAGCTAACATTAGTTTTTGTGAATCGGATTAAGATCAAGAGCTCACACTCTGAAAATAGTTAAGACATCGATGGTGCCTAATGTTACGGGTTATATGATGTTCTCTGGTGGAATTCAGAAAATGCTAATGGAAATCTTCCTGTGGCCCATTAGAACATGGCTATGGGTTGGGGGAGCAAGGCCTGATGGGGTCTAAGTCCAATGGTACATTTCCTTGTAGGAATTGTGGCCATTGTACTGGGATAATTCCAGGTAATATGGTCACACATCCGCATAAAGGCTCTAAGCACACCATTAAAGGGTTCTCCACATGTGATACGAATTGTGTTATTTATTGTATTAAATGTCCATGTGGCTTGGCATACGTCGGCCAAACGTCCAGATCTATTAAAGTAAGACTAAATGAACACAAGTCCAATATACGCAACTATAAACCACCTGTTCCAATGCCTGTCCCCATAGGTAATAAAAGGCAAGAGAAAGTGAGAAAGGAAACTTTCTTAGCCCGACATTTTCATACACAGGGGCATCGGGTATCCCAGTTGCGTTGGCAGATATTGGAGAAAGTGAAGGCACTACAGGGTTGTGATATAAAACGTGAACTGCTCCAGAGAGAATGTTTTTGGATCTGGTTACTTCAAACAAAAAATCCTAAGGGCCTGAATGAGGAGTATAATTTGTCCTGTTATTTATGAAGTAGTATCTAATATTGTGGTTATATATTTCTTTTCTTTTTTTAACAGATAAGAAAACAGCTTGATATCTACCCAGGGACAGGTAAAAATTCCCCTTCCTTCAATGGTAAGGGTAGTAGATATTTTGTAGCTCTTCTATGTTGCTATAAGTAGTCTGGCTAGGGACAGAAATATTTGATATTTTGTTGCCAATTAGTTGTTACTTCGGTCGGTTTAGGAAAAAGTTTTTTTATGAAAATTTGTATGTCATTTATTATAAAGAATGTTTCTATTTTAGGATGTTTTATAACACAAGAATTTTAATACACTGGACTATTTTGGATATTTTTCTATTTTTTATAAAACGGATTATGAATTTTTATCATCATGGACACTAATTTTCACTGTGGGAGTCGAGAATTTATTGCACTTTATATATTGTGTATTCAGATGTTTGGATAATTATATATCTAATTTATTAATTGAACACCCTATTTCTAATGTCTGCACTATGGTCTCCACATGCTTGACAAAGGGGCGTGACCCCGAAACGTTGCAGTCCGCACATTAAACGAGCAGGTAACACTGCAAGATTGAATGCCTGTGTGCCAATCCTTCTTTGTTCTCTAGCATAATGGAGGCTGCCGGATCCTCTGGGATTGAGCACCGGGCTGATCTGGTGAAGGGTGTGCGTCGGTTCTCTCTACCTCCATTAGAACATGGCCACACCAGGAGATCCGCTAGTACTTCTTCACCTTTTTCACCTCTCAAAATGACACATCTTGTATAACTACACTGTTTTGATATATTGCTGTATTTAATATTTTAGCTCTACAATGCTATATGATGCTAGACTATAAAATAAAGGAAATGAAGCTCTAAGGATATTGCCACACCATAACACATGTAAAGCAGTTACCCAACAAAAATAAAAATAAGGGACAAAAGCCCTACCAAGCCTACTCATGGGAGAAACAGCCATGTAATTGATTGTGCTATTGGTGTGTTAATACTGTCTGGTCAACCTTAATGGCACTAACTTCACAGCAATGCTTCCGATGCTCCCCCCGAGCTGCTTTAGAAAGACATAAGAAGGTGAAAAATGAAAATTTACACTTCAATATTAGAAAAATGGTCACAAAAAGAAAATATAAAGTAATTGGGTAAAGTCTTTATTTCTGGTGAACTCTCTGAAACCAAGTGAACTGAAAAAAGTGCCTGAAGGTGAACAGCCCCTTTAAGTCTAAAAAAAAAATGTAAACATTAAATAACAACAACAACAATAACAAAAGGATTGTTTTACCTCTAAAACTTAGTTGGGATCAAGTACAGGCTACTGTTTTATTATTAAAAACATTATTAAAGTTGATGGCCTTCCTGCAAATTGACACTTTCTTGATAACACGTTTTCATATAACAGACCCCATACCGGTGCAATTAATGCTATTTATTAGATAACATAAAAACAAACCACTTAATTGTCGTGGAATCAATTCATAGTGTTTTTGAGTGGACATAGTGGGATCCCACCTTATAGAATAGGAACAATCTTGTTCTGTGTATTTCAGGGCAGGGCAGATACCAGCAGATTAAAAGTCACTCGGGAAGACCCTGGTGTCATTCATTAATTGCTAACTTATTGCGATCTTGAAGAAAGTTGGAAGATACTGGAGGTCATTTATCAACACAGGGTAAATTTGTTCATGGACTGTAACCCATGACAACCAAATTGTTGAATTTATTGTCGTGACTGTAGCTGGCAAATTTACTCAGTGGTGATAAATGAGCCCCACTAGTGAATTAAACATGTAGCCACCCGGAGGGAAATCCTTGGGGCTTATTGGACAATGTGCAATCTCTCCATTTCCATAGCCTATAATGCAGTGCCAAATTAAGGGTTTAGGATTTGTAAACACCTCTAGAAAGGTGTATGGGATTGTTAAATGCAGTTTGTCAAATACACCCAGTCACTTGTAACCAAAGAAAACTTGATTTATTTCTCTAAAAAATGCCAATTTTGAATTAAACATACCCAGCAAATAATTTTGGTATATGCCTAATTTTCTGGAAAAAAAAATCCGTACATAAACCTCTGCAATCCATTGCGGTTGAAACAGAAGAATGTTTTTATAATAGCCTGGCTTGATAGGTGTAGTTATGGATTCGAAACACTACGTTTGACAAAGTATATCTGTTTATAACAGTCTCATCCCTTAACTTTTACAGGGTATATTGAATTAGACACCGAGGTGTCAATTAAAAAGTCTCCGAGTTCTGTCCATTTGCTGTGTCTGCCTTTGCGTGCCTTCACTATATACTTGTTGGGACAAGCTATTACTGTGCTGAGCAAAACCTTAAAGTGCTTGTATTTAAAGCCTCCATTGCTGCAGAGTGAAGATAATTACATAGACAGTTGAGTTGCTAGACAACCAGGACACTAGGCATTATTGTGTGCATCCCACTGGCAAGTCTTCAGTTGGTACCCAGTTAACACTTTTCATGCAGACCATTCTTTTGCTGGGAAAGCAGCCAGGAGAACAAATCACAGTTACACATGTTGTGCCAGTAAGAAGCAGGGAAATGAAAATATTGTAAATGTTTGTAAAGTTCAATGATTTGCTGAGCAACTGCCTGAGATTTGTCATCAAGTTACAGGAGATAGTAAGGGATTTTGGATTTGTAAGGTAAAAAACAAATTTGTTCTAATGCAGAAAGTGTGTATGAATATATACATATACTGAAATTTCATAATTTTTTTTTTTACAAAAATGTGTTATATTTAATGATGGAAAAACAAAATGATAGAAACTCTGCCTTTAATCTACCCATAACACAGTGTATGCATGGCTTAAATACCATAAGCACCGCATGACAAGTAGGAAACATACATTAATGCACAACTCTACAAACATCATTTAAATGCATTAGTCTGTCCTGGGCATGTATATTTACTGTGGGTACCAAGCCATCCACATATTAAAGTCTGAAGATTATAGTAAGCAGCCTGTCTGTAGATCATAATGTACAAAGAGAACCATGAATACTTAACAGCAATAAAAGGGGGTGTAAGAGTGGTATGCGTTGGTGTTTTGCTCAAGTGACATCTGTGCACTAAGCTTATAAATAACATTACAAAAGTCACCATTTTTTAAATATTCAATTCGGATCAATCCATAATCGTCTAATCCTGGGCATGGTTTTATTCTTCACTCATAGTTGTTTCTACTAAGATGATAGAGCTCTACAAACATTACCATCTCATCTTAGTGATTATTTCAATAAAAGCTAATTCTTGACTATATGAATTATTGAAAGTTTACTCTCACACCACCTCCTTAATTTCTATATACATTGCAGGTTTCAAATAATTATAGGATTTTTTAAGGCTCACTTTTATTTTTTCATTACCATTCTCCTTGTCGGTGACACCAAAGCTTTACTGGAATGTTATGCCTAAGGCTTAGCATTTAAATGAGTTAATCCTTGTCACAGCAGGTGGGGAGTACATTTCTGTATTATTGGAAGATTGCACTGCTGAGTGATGATACTACTCCTGGCAGTAAAGGTCTCTATGATTTGACAGTAGCAAACTGTCATTTCAGTAGTATACAGTAGGCAGTCAGCACATGGTTTAAAAACAAGGGCACACACGTGATCACTGGTAGTAACTCTGGTGCAGCTGTTTTCACCTGTATAGGAATGGCGTACAGGCACAGCTAGTGAAATATACCAGTTTTATTGTTGGATGTAACAGCAAAAACACACTCTTTGAGAGTTTCCAGTCATTTAGCCATATTAGAGTGACTAATGCAATGTGTCATGTAACAGATCTACAGAAGAAGCTGCGTTTGTGGTTGAATAGTGGATACAGTACAGGCACTGTGCATGTTTGTTTGTTATTCTATATCGCCCATTGTCATGATTTCATAATGAAATGCATGGACACAATTGTGTCGTAAAATGCTCCATGTCACTAACCCAAAATTATGACTTTTGTATATGACTATATATTTTAGTACATACTGATAAATCCCAACTGGGTTATTTTGCTTGCCCGACTAAAGAAATAACATTTTAAAAATGTGCTGAAATCCTTTGTGTATAATGATGTCAGCACATGCAATCTGGATTTTAATACTCAGGAGGAAGGGGGATAAATAATGTGCTGTATTCTGGAAGTAAAGACTTGATATCTTTGGAAGAGCTATATTACTATTAAGATCTATTATTGCTATTAACAATTTAAAATAATGAATATTTCAACCATTTTTAATATTTGTGGTTTTGTTCCAGATTCAAGCAGATTGAAAATTAAGGGCACCAGTTATGTGGAACACATAAATCGTATTTGAAAATGCATTTGAACAGAATGAGGCCACTAGAGGGAGATGTAGGCCAGATAATATTTAGTTAACAGGATTTATTGTTCTCTGTTTAATTGCAATGCAATGGAGTGTGTCAAGTGTGAGCTGCAAAGCACTGGCATAGGTAGGGGCTCAGTATGGACACTAATAATAAGACTCCAGGAGACAACAAAGCACTGCCAATATAAATAGGAATAAACAAGCTATTTATGGTGCAGCAGGTTTGCTATAAAGGACATGGAATATGCAAGCAAAATAAGAAGTTTTTTTAATGCTTGTAGGTTCATTTAAGTTCTTTAGAAGGCAAATAGTACATTTTAGCTTTCTTTTATAACCATGTAACTGACCAATTCATACCTATTTCTTCTACTTGTAGGGAAAAAAAGGAATGAGGAAGTATTCTGATATTGGCAGATATCAAAAGAGGGTCTAGGTTCTTTAGGTTATTTAAACTATTCAATGTTCAATACTTGCAATGTTATTAGACCTTAAGTGTGCCATAAAGCTCAGTACATTGCTATCCTATGATGATAGCTTTGATGTTAGCTTTAGCTGGTCATTGTTGGGCTGTTATTACACATGATGGCTTTCCAACCTGTAATTAAAGCAACTTCTAACATTGATGTGAAGGACTAAAACATTTGATATCCCACAGATGGCAATCTATGGAATAATATGCTAAACTTGACATATGGAGTACAAGACTTACAGAAAGGTGTGTGTGTTTCTTAACTAGTGATGAGGAATTTCTCCCGTTACATTTTGCTGAAAAATGGCGAAAAATTCTGAATAAATAGTGAAACTCGAAAATTGACGCCCGCGTCCAATGTTGGACGTGCCAAAAAGTCATTTGCGTCAATTTTGACGCTGGCGTTAAAGTCAATGGGCGTCTGAATAGTGTTGATTCTCAGTGATTTTGACGCGATCGAGTCTTTTTCATGCCGTGGAATTTTCGCGGTAGAATCACAAATTTATTCGCCTGTGGTGAAATGCGGAAATTTGCAGCGAATTTGCGACAGGCGAATTTATTCACCCATCACTATTTCTAACTGGTCTTTTCTCTTTGTCGTGGAACATGTCGCCCTTCACTAAAACACCTAATTATGTAGGGCATTTTGTATGGAAACACAAGTTCTGATATGAAGAATAACAGGGATAAATACACTGTGAGAAAATAGGAATGGTTGTTCTTTATTAGTAGGTTAGTTCATTAGTTCATTAGTAGGTGCCCAGCTCAATGTTTTACATGCAAATTAATATTCTTCCCATACATACCAACATATGCAGTCCCTGCTGTGTTATTTATAATAAAACAAAGGGTAACTGAAAATATATGTATTCATGATGTGGGATACTTTCTTGCACCTAGATTCCGGTGAGATTACTGCAAGTAGCTGAGATCTGAGAGGCATTTGGCTCCCAAGGTGACAGAGCTATTTGCTGGTAGCAACACAATGAAAGCTATTTCTTTTTGGTCTTTAAATTGCAGACTACATCCCACAAGAGTAAAACCAACTGGGGGAGGTGGTCGGAGGCATTTGGACCCTGTGACGCTATTTATAGGTTACTGTGAAATGGTAATGAAGAAAGGATCATTTACAATGATCAGGTAACGCTTCACATGGTCTATAGGGGGAATGACCCCATCTAAGAAGATCTGATTTACGTTTCAATTCAACCAAAGCAATTATGAAATCAAGTGGAATCTACATAAACTGATATGAATCGGATGAAGTAACACAATTTGGACCTGATCATCTGAAGAGATTATAGCCATTGCTCTAATATCAACAATGATTAGTGAATGCAAAGGAGAGGAAAGACCTCCATTTATCAAACACTGTACTTTAAATGAAAAGAACCATTTCCTATTGGCAGGTAATTGTTTCCCTGCAATCCCTAAACAGCCTTTGATGCACAGAGAACAGCAATTTGCACAGCAGACAATATTATTCCACTGACACATCAATAAATCTTATTTCATCTGCACTTCAAGAAAGAAGCATTAACTGTAAATACACATTTTAATAGAGAACACATTAATCCTGATTACCTGAGTGATGTTGGCACTGCTGTAAGATTAAAGCCAAGTATAGTCAATGCTTTCTAATATACGCTAGACTTTTTTCAGATGAGATAAAGTATCTCATCACATATGATCTGAAGATCTGGACATAGTAAAACTAATGGGGCTCATTTATGAATATAAGTGCAGTGTGCAAAGCAGAGCACAGTTGTGGGTTTTAACCCAGAATGTAGTCTTTTCCCCACATTTCCAACATAAATGTTAGGGCCAGTTAAGGGGCTTGTTCACCCTCAAACACTTTGTTCAGTTCAGTTGGTTTCAGGGACATCGCTAATTTACTAAGAGACATAGTGGGAAATTCACTAAGAATCGAAGTTGCACTCAGGGGTAGCATAAGGTTGCGAAGTTGCGCTAGCGTTAATTCGCCAAGCGAAGTTACACTAGTGAAGGTTAATTTGCATACAGCACCAAATTCAATTTCCAATGGAAGTATTCGTAGCAGAACTACACAAGCCTGGGAAACCTTCAAAACAGCAAATAAAAATTTTATTTTGCCCTACACATGTGCCCACTGAATAGTTAAGTTGGCATGAGTTAGGAAATGTAGGGGGGAAGGAGGGGAGCCCCAAAAAGTTTTTCGATCGTTTACAGCCTATCACCCATAATAAAGAAAAAACGCCAGCAATCCCTATCTACTCTATTGCGCTTCGCCTGGTCTGAGGTGGGGAAGGAAGTCTAGCGTAAAAGGTAGCGTTCAGAACAATGTGCGCGTTAGTGAATTTGCGTAGTTACGTCCGTTGCGCAAATTCGCCAGGCGTAAGGGTGCGAAGTAACACTAGCGAAGTTACGCCAGCGTTCGTTAGTGAATCTGCGAAGTAACGAAAATGCCCAACGCTAGCGAATTCACGCTAGCATTAGGCACACTTCGGCACTTAGTGAATTTGCCCCCTAGAGAACAATTCACTAGCGAGTACATCGCTAGTGGAGTTTCACGTCCTACCGCCAGGTGAATTTTTGCTCAGGCGACCAATTGTTACTCCGCAAATTCACAAAGTGTGAATTTTACAGAACGTTACCTTTCGCCAGAGTTTCCTTCGACCACTTTAGACCTGGCGAACTGATAAGATGAAGCAACATCCTCCTCAATCTTATGTCAGTGTCGACATGTATGCCAAAGAGTCATAAAAATGATTAAAAAAAACGTTTATTCATATTTTAAAGCGGGATTGTCTTTAAAAGTCTTAACTCTTAAAGTTTTTTGATTTAACATGGTTTTTTTTTACCATTTGAGGGGCATGCCACATTTGTTTATGGTAGGCTAATGTCTTTATTTTGCTTCTTTGAACATTTTTAATAATAAGTGGCTACTTCAAGCATTTGCACCAAACTCTCTAATAAAGACATACAGTATATAAGAGCTATATGAACCCACCCTATTCAAATTGACCTAAGCGTAAGAGTAGGCAGAAATGAACGTTTGTTGTGAAATGCTTGGGATGACTAATTAACACTAGTGAAACTTCACTAGCGTTCAGCTGCAGAGACGCAACTTTTAAGTGAATTTGCGTAGTATTAGCGAATTTTTTCTACTGGCAAAGTGTGGCGAAGCCTTTGCAGAGGAAAATTTGCCCTTTAGTAAATTTGCCCCAAAGACTTTTTCTAATTTTTCTAATTACTTTATTTTCTATTTGTGACAGTTTTTCTAATATTCAAGTGTAAAGTTTAATTTCTCACCTTCTTATGTCAATCTACAGCAGCTTTGGAAGGTGGGGTGGTTTTTGACTCTAAATGAATGTTAGTGAAATGTTCTAAATTGATACATGTACAGTCATATGAAAAAGTTTGGAAACCGCTCTTAATTCTTTGGAGTTTTGTTTATCATTGGCTGAGCTTTCAAATTAGCAACTTCCTTTTAATATATAACATGCCTTATGGAAACAGTAGTTTTTCAGCAGTGACATAAAGTTTATTGGATTAACAGAAAATATGCAATATGCATCATAACAAAATTAGACAGGTGCATAAATTTAGACACCCCAACAAAGATATTACATCAATACTTAGTTGAGCCTCCTTTTGCAAATGTAACAGCCTCTAGACACCTCCTATAGCCTTTTATGAGAATGCATTAAAGTCCATTGGCATTTTTTTCTTATAACAACTTTTTTTTGTCCTAATGCATTTAACTCAATGGGCGTTTTTTATTATGGCGACTTTTTTTATCCAAATATATTAAAGTCAATGGGCGTTTTGTCCATGGTGACTTTTTTCCAAATTCATTAAAGCCAATGGGTGTTTTTTCTTATGGTCGTTTTTTTCGTGATGACTTTTCCTGCGCCAAATTTTTGCCGCAGTTTCAGGAAAAAATTTGCAAATGGTGAAATTCAGAATTTCATGGCAAATCCATAAATTCGCTCATCATTATTCAGAATTGACCTCAAAAACTACCTCTTTGAGCACTCACATAATGCTTGACCCATTTCTGGCACATACAGTAGTTGATACATTTCTTATCTTTGGTCCTGCTGAGCAGAATCCCTACGTTTCATTTAAATCAGCTGTTAGAATTGATACAATAGTTGCTAATATTCCACAGATACTGCTGAGAAATGTATCAACTAATTGTATCAACTAAATATAGAAAATTGTAACAGTTCAGATGCTCCTGGAAAACAGCTGCCAGACAAATACTAGAGACAGGAACATTAAACTGTAATTTTGGAAAAAACAGTAAAAAATGAAAGATGGAAAGCAACTGAAAAAAAGTCTTTATTTCTGGTGAACAATCTGAAAACATCTCAACAGAAAAAATTTTTGGAAGGTGAACAACTGCGTTTAGTCTGATGATATTGTGACCACAGTTGTGCTTGCATTTTGATGCAAATTGAATACAATTGACCCCAAAATCAGGGTTGGTGTCATTTCCAAAGCTCAGTGTTAGTGATGAGCAAAATGTTTTCTCAGGTTTCACCATGAAAAAGATGCCCATAGACTCCAATGGATGAAAAAAAATTAACGTGCGTCAAAAATGTTGTCACCTATAGACCAATGCATTTGGCAACATTTTTCACAGTTTCACGGAATTTATGCTTTTGTCAGATCAAAAGGATGTATGTGTGGAGCAAGAACCCTTGAATTACTATCAGCATGCATTACTGCCTGCTTTAACAGGAGCATTTTGCGTGATTCAGGAACAAGAGGAGAGACCGACACACAGGTACCAAATGCAATTACGGCATATGGTTGTTCAAAAAGTATCTTTGAGTGCAAGTACCTTTTATGAAAGGCATCATTGTGTCGGGGCAACTATGTCTATTTTTACACAAGTGTAAAAGCAAGGATTTTTTTCAGAGATGTTTATTGTAAATAGTGATGGAATCATACGATTCACAGCACACACAAACAAACCAAACAATCTTACTGTAGGTCACATTAGCCAATAAAGGGACAAAGTTCTGTCTTTTGCTCCCACACTTATTTTTGTCTAGTTCATTTTATGCTATACATAAGTTGTTACATAGTTTGGTTTGACATAATTAGCAAACTTTCTATTAAATATTGAAAATTGGTAGTGTAAATGTGACCACTGAGGAAAGAACAGTGATGAGGATTAAAGCCCTTCAGTGTTCTGCAGTTATGGCAGAAAGTTGATGACATGTAAATTGTTGCTAGCCAATGGAACTTTCCATGCATGTCTAATAGAACTAGTACAGAATCATGGCTATCAACCAATACCAAAACCACAAATAGGCTACTGGAAAATGGTCCAGGATCATCATCATTATATTTACTTATTATTGCCAGTGGTCAATGAAGAGAAATATGTATAACTGGCAGCTGGTTATATCAATTACTGTAGTTTAATTGAAATAAATAGTGTTGTCCTGTTTTGGGCTGGTCTGCCGAAGGCATCATCCAGGCCTGCAGCTTTGCACCTTTATATGGTCACAGAACTTCTCATTGACTTTTGATATCCTTAAAGCAGGGGTCCCCAACCTTTTTTTTGGGGAGCAACACAAACATGAAAAATGTTCCTGGGTGGTGCCAAATAAGGGCTGTGATTGGCTATTGGTAGCCCCTATGTGGACTGGCAGCCTATAGGAGACTCTGTTTGGCAGAACATCTGGTTTTTATGCAACCAAAACTTGCCTCCAAGCCTGGAATTCAAAAATAAGCACCTGCTTTGAGGCCACTGGGAGCAACATCCAAGGGGTTGGGGAGCAAAATGTTGATCCTGAGCTACTGGTTGGGGATCACTGCCTTAAAGTTTACAGTAGCCAGTACATTAATCTCTATAAAAATTACAAGAGGTTATAGGGGCATAAAAGGTGCCCTTTTTATTTTTCTGTCATGCTTGGATTCATGGAATGCATGAGACCAGCCAGGAATCACAGCATGAAAAAAACGAGAAATAAAATTGTGATGAAGAAGTTAGAAGCAGCCTGCAAAGTACAGTATGGTATTAAAAATAGTGGAAACACAGATGAAACAAACTTATTGCATTATCTGATGCTTAAACATGGTGTTCATCAAACCATGTAAAGACTATCATTAGCCGTTATCACCACACGGTGGTTGTGTATCTTTCACACTGCATTTTATATACAGTAGAACCCACATTTTACATCCCCTGATTTGGGGTTCTATTGTATATATAGCTGGTATCAAAAATATTGAATGCACTTTATGCCACCAAAATAATTTTAGTGCAATTTTGAGATGGCAATTAAATGCTAACTTTTAAATGTTGCTATTAATGTTTCATGTTCTGACAATTACATCTGGTATTTGCATATTTTTTCTTGTAATTCTTTAAATTAATCTCATTTACAGCCGAGTGGTTCCACTTGTTATTTCCTACTCTGAGCTTGAGCGTAATCCTTTTTTTTCTGTTGAATTCAGGCAGTCCTTTATCTTTCAAATTAATTAGATAAAAAAAAGTTATCCTATCTTAAATACTGTCTCATTTAGCCTATGTCAACCTCTGCCATCTGCCCTTGTTTAAAGAGCTGTGCAATATCTCCTGCAGCTAATGGGCTGTTGATAAATTCCAATTTTCTTTTTTTCATTTAAATCATGTTTGTTCTGTGGGATATATGTTCTACTCAACTCTTTATTTTAAGGCAATTCTTTAATGAAATTCTTTAAACAGCTTAAAAAAACTTGTGGCCATTGGCTCTGATAACATGTAAAGTACAATGAGGAATGTCACTGAAACCATTCTTGGTCTGGCGGCACATTTACACGTTCCTGGGTGTCATCTAGAAGTGTATTTTAAACATTCACAGTATTTGAATTTTTGAACAGACAAATTTTTAAAAACAAAGGAACAATGCAATTTTTGTTGCAACTGGGGGAAGGGGTTCCCAGGTAGGGCACAAGGAGATCAATCATCTGCTAAAAATCTCCCCTTCCGTGGGTGTTTAATCTCCTGTTAATGCTTTCCCTTTGGAGATAAAGTGAATCTTTGGTGGTAAAACTCATGTGTCGCTTCAATCTTCCTGAAGTTGCCTCAAGAGTACACTTGAGACGACGTCAGAAGACTGAAGCAACACATGGGTTTTACCATCAGCGATTCACTTTATCTCCAGTGGGAAAGCATTAACAGGAGATTAAACACCCAGAGAAGGAGAGATTTTTAGCAGGTGATTAATCTCCTGGTGTGCCATTAGTAGGGATGTCGCGGACTGTTCGCCTGCGAACTAATTCGCGCGAACATCGACTGTTCGCGTCCGCCGAATGTTCGCGAACGTCGCGCGACGTTCGCCAATTTGGGTTCGCCTTAGCTGGCGCTTATTTTTGACCTCTCACCCCAGACCAGCAGATACATGGCAGCCAATCAGGAAGCTCTCCCTCCTGGACCACCCCTACACCCCCTGGACCACTCTCCTTCCTGCAGCGTTTTTTCATTCTGCCTGTGTGTGCTTGGAAGAGCTAGTGTAGGGAGAGAGCTGGTTAGTGATTTGAGGAACAGTTGATAGTAACTTTGCTGGCTAGTAATCTACTTGATAACTGCTCTGTATTGTAGGGACAGAACTCTGCAGGGATTTGAGGGACATTTTAGGTTAGGTAGCTTTGCTGGCTAGTAATCTACCTTCTACTGCAGTGCTCTGTATGTAGCTGCTGTGGGCAGCTGTCCTGCTGCTGATCTCTCATCTGCTGACTGCTGCCTGTAACCCAATAGTCCTTGTAAGGACTGCTTTTATTTTCTTTTTTGTTTTTTTACTTTGCTACTATAAGAGCCCAGTGCTATTAGTCTAGCTGTGTTGGGGAGTGGGACTGGTGTGCTGCTCCTCCTAGTAGTTCACCACTACCAGCACCAACCAGAGTCAAAATTGTTACAAAGTATCTTATTTGCACCTGTTAGCTGTTCTGAGCTCTTTGCCAAAAGCTAATTAAGTTAGCTGTTCAGTTCAGAGAAAAGAGGGACTTTCCAGTACAAAAGAGGGACAGGGGGTTGAGTGGTCAAAAGAGGGACAGTTGGGAGGTATGCAAGTGCCACCTAGCTGTGTGAGCTTTTTCACATTCTGTCTAAATAACAATAATAATTCTGTGTCCATAAACATCACCTGAGTGATACAGCAGCAATAATATATTGTAATATATAATATCCGTATCCACTACTGTATACGTTGCCCTTGCAGGCATTGTTTGCCCAGTCTTTAACCAAGTGCCACCTCGCTGTGTGAGCTTTTTCACATTCCGTGTCCAGAAACATCACCTGAGTGACGTAGTGTGATTTCTGCCCTTTACAGCACAAAACGCAGCGCTGTGTCAACAATGTATTTTTCAGATACATTTTTGCCCTTGATCCCCCTCTGGCATGCCACTGTCCAGGTCGTTGCACCCTTTAAACAACTTTAAAATCATTTTTCTGGCCAGAAATGTCTTTTCTAGCTTTTAAAATTCGCCTTCCAATTGAAGTCTATGGGGTTCGCGACGTTCGCAAACCGTTCGCATTTTTGACGCAAGTTCGCGAATATGTTCGCGAACATTTTTTCCGCCGTTCGCTACATCCCTAGCCATTAGCCTTAGCAAGCATTACAGCAAAATCAGGTATATGATCAGTTCATAACACCATGCTTTTATAGCGGCTTTGGGTATCTATCCCTTCTCTACAATAATCCTGTACAATTTCTAAGAATACACTGGAAGGTCAGTGAGTTACCCATTACATATTATACACTGACAACTGCAATAAGAATTTGTGACATAAAACACAGTGATAATTTGATAAACCTGGCTCTTGGAATAAAAGATCTCCTAAAGTGTTTGATTGAATGAACTGTGACATCTTTGTATTGATATATGTATTATTTACTGCAAGTAGACTGTTTTGTGTTCTATTTTTATTCTATTTATTACTTGTACTGATGGCTTAACCGTCAGCCTATTAAAAAATCATAAAATGCATGCTATTACGTGTTTCTTTTTTTATTGGACACTGTAGAGCAAAATGGTTGTCAGACGGATATATTCATTTATTAATAGCAATGAAGAATCTTTTTTTGAGCAGTACATTTTGGTTTCGTGGGAATATCAGCCATGCATCATATGCTGGTAAGGGTTGGACAGTAGGATGGCAAGCAGATCTTTTTCAAGGTCTGGTCTGATGTTAAAGTTGGTATTCCTATTTATAAAGAGCTGTTATCCCATCCCCAGGTATCTTGGTTTTTCTATTAAACTTTCTGTATATTAGTTGTTACCCATTTGTATATCCCTGTATGCATTCCTTTAAACTTGAGAAACAGAATTTTTATTTTAAGCAGTGTAGGTGTTTCTTCACGGTAAGTACAATGTGGTTGTGGAATGCCCTGCTGGGTGATGTTGTGATAGCTGATTCTATTATTGCCTTTAAGTGGCTTGGATGATTTCTAAACACATATAATATCCAAGGCTTTTATGATTTTAATGTGGTTGTTCACCTTTAAGTTAACTCTTAGGGGCAGATTCACTAACTTCGAGTGAAGGATTCGAATGAAAAAAATTCGAATTTCGAAGTATTTTTTGGGTACTTCGACCATCGAATTGGTTAAATTCGTTCGAATTCGAAGTAAAAATCGTTCGACTATTCGACCATTCGATAGTCGAAGTACTTTCCCTTTAAAAAAAACTTCGACCCCCTACTTCGGCAGATAAAACCTACCGAAGTCAATGTTAGCCTATGGGGAAGGTCCCCATAGGCTTGCTAACCTTTTTTTGATCGAAGGATTTTCCTTCGATCGTTGGATTAAAATCGTTCGAATCGTTCGATTCGAAGGATTTAATCATTCGATCGAACGAAAAATCCTTCGATCGATCGATCGCAGGATTAGCGCTAAATCCTTCGACTTCGATATTCGAAGTCGAAGGATTTCAATTCGAGGGTCGAATTTCGAAGTATTTTTAACTTCGAAATTCGACCCTTAGTGAATCTGCCCCTTAGTATGATGTGGAAAGTGATATTCTGAGACAATTTGTGTTTGGGTTTGCTTTTTTATTATTTCTGCTTTTTTAATTACTTTACATTTTGTTCAGCAATTCCCCAACAGCTATTTGGTTGCTAGATTCCAAATTACCTTAGCAACCAGGCAGTGGTTTAATGCCTGATTAAATGTAAATAATAAATAAATAACAAAAAGTAACATAACAATTAAATTGTAGCTTCAGAGAGCAATAGGTTTTGGTTGCTGGGGCCAGAGACGAAAGCTTGAAAGAGGCAAAAGAAGAAGGCAAACAATTCAAAAACGATAGAAAATAAAAAATCAAGACCAATTAAAGTGGACCTGTCACCCAGACACAAAAATCTGTATAATAAAAGTCCTTTTCAAATTAACCCTTTAAGTGCCACAGAACGTAGAATCTACGTTCTGTGGATCAAAGGACCAAAGTGCAACAGATCGTAGATTCTACGTTCTGCAGCACTTCCGGGTTTGCGAGCGGAGGAGCGGCTGTTAGAGCCGGTTGCTCTGCTCCTTCACGATCCCCTGCCCCTAGACAACGAGCAGAGCAGGGGATCGAGTGGCTCCTGGGGCGCGATCGCCCAGGGGCCCCAAAGCAGCAGCAGGGACGCGTTTCCTATGCGTCCTGCTGCTGCCTGCACTGCACTTCCGCCCAGCTCCGCCCCCCCATGCCTGATGACCGTTGGAGCTGGAGATCTGCTGCGTGGGGCCCTTTCTCATGGATCTGATGCATCTACCCCAGGTAAGTGTAACATTTACACACACAAAAACACACAAACACACCAACACACACTTATTACAGTAATATACACTTACATTCACACTTACACACACTCACACATAGATTTTTGGGGATTGGGGGGGTCACACACACTCACAGCACCCATGTACACTTGCACACGCGCACACGCGCAAATAACATGCAATTTACCCGTTGTGCACACGCATATGTACATATATGGCTTTGTGGCTTTTTTTTTTTCTTATCGCATCGTCTCTTTTTTGGCTAAAAAAAATGTTTTATTGCCGTTCCGAATAGCGTTTTCGCTAACCGTACTGTGCAATAGCTTTTGTATGTTATTTTGGTGGTTATATTGCAATTTTGAGTATTTTGGTGCATTTTTAGCCATTTTATTGAATTTTTAGCCATTTTATTGCATTTTCATTTCTGCATTTGTGTTGTTCACTTGTTTCTGTCCGTATAATCGATTTGGCCCAGCTAAAATATTCAAACGGTAATTCTGGTGGCCGATTACACTAGTGTGAAAAAAAAAAACCATTGGTTTTTGTGGTTTTATTAGTTTTTGGTGATTTATTTGCATTTCACACTGTTCTGTGTTATTTTGTTTTGCCTATGTAAATTTTATCTACTATATATCCATTTGTGGGTCTCTGTGCGCCACATAGTCTGGTAAATCTATGCATATTGGGCATCAAAGTGTTCAGTAGACCCCTGTCGTTCATATTTAGGATGTTTTATGCTGATACGTTACGAAATGTGGGGCACATAATGGGGTAAAATAAAGCTTTGTGACGATTTTCAGAAATTTGATAAAAACCGCTACGTTCGGCATAGCTTTGCAGTTTGGTAGTTTGCAGTAGAAAGATGTAATTACCTGTTTTAGATTCGTCAGAATGTGTACTTTCTAAAAAATATATGGTTTTCTAGGGTCTCCATACTGTTAGGGGGTCTTATGGTGCAAATACACATACTGGGTGCTTATATTGCAGCAGCCAGAGCGTCAGCCATGAAAATTTATATACACTACTGTTATTTGGGCGCCTCTGTACACCACATAGTTTGGTAAATCTATGCATATTGGGCATCAAAGTGTTCAGTAGACCCCTGTCGTTCATATTTAGGATGTTTTATGCTGATACGTTACGAAATGTGTGGCATATAATGGGGTAAAATTCAAGCTTTGTGACGATTTTCAGAAATTTGATAAAAACCGTTATGTTCAGCATTGCTTTGCAGTTTGGCAGTTTGCAGTAGAAACACTTATTTACCCATATTGGATTCGTCAGAATGTGTACTTTCTGAAAATACATGGTTTTCTGGGGTCTCTGTACTGTTAGGGGGGTCTAATGTCGCATAATACACACACCAGGTGCTTATATTGCAGCAGCCAGCGCGTCAGCCGTGAAAATGTATATACACTATTGTCATTTGGGGGTCTCTGTGCGCCACATAGTTTGGTATATCTATGCATATTGGGCATCAAAGTGTTCAGTAGACCCCTGGCGTTCATATTTAGGATGTTTTATGCTGAAAAGTTACAAAATGTGGGGCATATAATGGGGTAAAATTCAAGCTTTGTGACGATTTTCAGAAATTTGATAAAAACCGTTACGTTCAGCATTGCTTTGCAGTTTGGCAGTTTGCAGTAGGAACACATATTTACCCATATTGGATTCGTCAGAATGTGTACTTTCTGAAAATATATGGTTTTCTGGGGTCTCTGTACTGTTAGGGGGGGGGTCTAATGTCGCATAATACACACACCGGGTGCTTATATTGCAGCAGCCAGCGCGTCAGCTGTGAAAATGTATATACACTATTGTCATTTGGGGGTCTCTGTGCGCCACATAGTTTGGTATATCTATGCATATTGGGCATCAAAGTGTTCAGTAGACCCCATGCGTTCATATTTAGGATGTTTTATGCTGATAAGTTACAAAATGTGGGGCATATAATGGGGTAAAATTCAAGCTTTGTGACGATTTTCAGAAATTTGATAAAAACCGTTACGTTCAGCATTGCTTTGCAGTTTGGCAGTTTGCAGTAGGAACACATATTTACCCATATTGGATTCGTCAGAATGTGTACTTTCTGAAAATATATGGTTTTCTGGGGTCTCTGTACTGTTAGGGGGGTCTTATGTCGCATATTACACACACCGGGTGCTTATATTGCAGCAGCCAGCGCGCGTCAGCCGTGAAAATGTATATACACTATTGTCATTTGGGGGTCTCTGTGCGCCACATAGTTTGGTATATCTATGCATATTGGGCATCAAAGTGTTTAGTAGACCCCTGTCGTTCATATTTAGGATGTTTTATGCTGATAAGTTACGAAATGTGGGGCATATAATGGGGTAAAATTCAAGCTTTGTGACGATTTTCAGAAATTTGATAAAAACCGTTATGTTCAGCATTGCTTTGCAGTTTGGCAGTTTGCAGTAGAAACACTTATTTACCCATATTGGATTCGTCAGAATGTGTACTTTCGGAAAATATATGGTTTTCTGGGGTCTCTGTACTGTACTCTAATGTCGCATAATACACACACCGGGTGGTTATATTGCAGCAGCCAGCGCGTCAGCCGTGAAAATGTCTATACATATTGTTATTTGGGGGTCTCTGTGCGCCACATAGTTTGGTATATCTATGCACATTGGGCATCAAACTGTTTAGTAGACCCCTATGTTTATATTTAGGATGATTTATGCTGGTAATGATACATGGACAATATGATGCTGGAAAGTTGAAGCTTTGAGGCAATTTTCAGATATTTCACCAAAACCGCCAAAATTGGCAAAGCCTTGCGACTCAGTAGTTTGGGGCAGAAAGGCATGGGTACCCATTTTAGATTCTGTATAATGTGTACTTTCCAAAAATATATGGGTTTGGGGGTAAACATATATTTCTGTGTTTTTACCCCACAAAAATGCAGTCAATGTGTTGATTTCTCATTAGATGAAGTTACCCACAGGACAATTTGTATGTGCTAACTTCATTTTCGGGCCTCTAAATGCCAGATACTTTGGTAAACCTATGAACAATGGCCGCCAAACTGTTCAGAGGAACCCTGGCAATCATATTTAGAGTGCTTTTTCTTGGTGCGTAACGATACATGGGTTATATGGTGCTGAGAAGTTGAAGCTTTGAGGCAATTTTCAGATATTTCACCAAAACCGACAATTGTGGGAAAGCCTTGCGACTCAGTAGTTTGGAGCAGAAAGGCATGGGTACCCATTTTAGATTCAGTAGAATGTGTACTTTCCAAAAATGTATGGGTTTGGGGGGTAAACATATATTTCTGTGTTTTTACCCCACAAAAATGCAGTCAATGTGTTGATTTTTCATTAGCTGAAGTTACCCACAGGACTATTTGTATGCGCTAACTTCATTTTGGGGCCTCTAAATGCCAGATACTTTGGTAAACCTATGCACAGTGGGCACCAAACTGTTTGGAGGACCCCTGGCAATCACAATGTGGGTGCTTTTTTGTGATACGTAATGATACATGGGCGATATGATGCTGGAAAGTTGAAGCATTGAGGCAATTTTCAGATATTTCACCAAAACCGACAATTGTGGGAAAGCCTTGCGACTCAGTAGTTTGGAGCAGAAAGGCATGGGTACCCATTTTAGATTCTGTAGAATGTGTACTTTCCAAAAATATATGGGTTTGGGGGGTAAACATATATTTCTGTGTTTTTACCCCACAAAAATGCAGTCAATGTGTTGATTTTTCATTAGCTGAAGTTACCCACAGGACAATTTGTATGTGCTAACTTCATTTTGGGGCCTCTAAATGCCAGATACTTTGGTAAACCTATGAACAATGGCCGCCAAACTGTTCAGAGGAACCCTGGCAATCATATTTAGGGTGCTTTTTCTTGGTGCGTAACGATACATGGGTTATATGGTGCTGAGAAGTTGAAGCTTTGAGGCAATTTTCAGATATTTCACCAAAACCGACAATTGTGGGAAAGCCTTGCGACTCAGTAGTTTGGAGCAGAAAGGCATGGGTACCCATTTTAGATCCGGTAGAATGTATACTTTCCAAAAATATATGGGTTTGGGGGGTAAACATATATTTCTGTGTTTTTACCCCACAAAAATGCAGTCAATGTGTTGATTTTTCATTAGCTGAAGTTACCCACGGGACTGTTTGTATGCGCTAACTTCATTTTGTGGCCTCTAAATGCCAGATACTTTGGTAAACCTATGAACAATGGCCACCAAAATGTTCAGAGGAACCCTGGCAATCATATTTAGGGTGCTTTTTCTTAGTACGCAATGATACATGGGTGATATGGTGCTGAGAAGTTGAAGCTTTGAGGCAATTTTCAGATATTTCACCAAAACCGACAATTTTGGGAAAGCCTTGCGACTCAGTAGTTTGGAGCAGAAAGGCATGGGTACCCATTTTAGATTCTGTAGAATGTGTACTTTCCAAAAATATATGGGTTTGGGGGGTAAACATATATTTCTGTGTTTTTACCCCACAAAAAATGCAGTCAATGTGTTGATTTCTCAGTAGCTGAAGTAAAGTCTGAACAATTTGGATGTGCTAACTTCATATTGGTGTCTCTAAATGCCAGATACTTTGGTAAACCTATGCATAATGGGTAGCAAACTGTTCAGTGGACCCCTGGCAATCATATTTCAGGTGCTTTTTCTTGGTACCTAATATAGTTTGGGATATGCGGAGCAGCAAAATAAAACCTTTGAAATGATTTTTCAGAATTTTGAATTTTATTTTGAAAAACCGCTATCTTCAGACAAGCTTTTATGTTTGGTAGTTGGGAGTAGAGAGACATAGTTACCCATTTTGTAATCGGCAGAATGTGCACTTTTCAAAAATGTATGGTTTTCTGGGGTAAACCTATGGTTTCAGGATTTTTTGCCTTGAAATCTAAAGCATGCCGTTTTCTGCCTTAGTGCTTTCAAAATTCAGTAATATACTGCCGGGAGTTTTTGCTGTACAGAAGTCCTAAATCTCCCTAAAACTATACATATCTGGTATTGGCACGTTCGAGAGACATAAGGCTTTCCAAATCAGTTGGATTTTCATCTGTAAAATGAAATATTTTTCTGGTATAAATTGATATACGATGAAAAATGGTAATTTTTCTTTTTTTTTTGGTATTTAGCACTATAAATTTTTTTGCACAGGTGGAAATACAAGAAAACTCAGGCAGATTTAGAAAGCTCAGTTTCTACCGAAAAAAACAATGTATAGTTTTCCTAGGTAAACTATAGGTTTCCCCTCAGAAAATGCCCCTAAAGTGAGAGAGCACAAAATGCTTAAAAACGGTTGGCATTTCGCGTAACCAAAATGTGAAATTCTGCTGGCACTTAAAGGGTTAAACATGAAATCCAATTTCTATTTTGTATTAAAGCATTCATAGCTGTTGTAAGCTCATTTAAACATCTCAGCTGTCAATCAAATATTGTCTGCCCCTCCTCTATGTCCTGGGCATAGAGGTGGGGCAGACAACTACTTTCACTTTCCATTCAGCACTTCCTAGAAATCGCTGCTCTCCCTACATTCCCCCCGTTCTCTTCACTGTTTTATTGTGTAGCCAGGGCATGGGGATGGACATCAGGTCCCCCATTCTGGTGCACAAACAAGATTCTGAGATGATGCGAGGCTTGCCTTTATAACAGTGTCCACAAAATGGCTCCTGCCTGCTTGCTATAATTATGAATTTCCAGGCTGGAGGAAACATGATTCAAATAATTTATATAGTGTAATTAAAGTTCATTTTGCTTGACTAATGTGATAAAATAGGATTATGAATAATTTTTTTGGGTGACGGGTCCCCAATAAAAAGTTGTTTAGAACCAGCCATTCTATAACATAATGTATAAGTATGTGTATATTCTGTATGTGCACCGAGGTTAATTTGGAGGGACTGAACTATGTAACTATAGGCACAGCATGTTGTTGTGGTTTAGCTATATTTGTTCTGGACAGTTTTATCCTTGCTGTGGAACTGAACTCTGCTTGGTTGCTGCACTACCTGTTCTATAAGCAGAACTGTTATTCTCCTTCAGTTGTAAAAATCTCATTGTTACTTTAATCTATTTACAAGAGTTTGAAAAGCTTATTTACAAAGTACAACTGCAGTTTTAGTTGTACAGGTATAGGATCCCTTATCCGGAAACCCAATATCCAGAAAGCTACGAATTACGGAATGGCTGTCTCCCATAGACTCCATTTTATCCAAATAATCCAAATTTTTTAAAAATGATTTCTTTGTCTCTGTAATAATAAAACAGTAGCTTGTACTTGATCTCAACTAAGATATAATTAATCCTTATTGGAAGCAAAACCAACCTATTGGGTTAATTTAATCTTTACATGAATTTCTTGTAGACTTAAGGCATGTAGACCCAAATTACAGAAAGATCCGTTATCCGAAAAACCCCAGGTCCGGAGCATTCTGGATAACAGGTCCCATACCTGTACAATAATGACCACAGTTGTGGCATAAAATAATGGCATTTAAAGTGCTTGGGTGTAAGAAACTATTGTCTTTTTAAATAATTTGTATAAGTTCTATGGTCAACAAACACCACTCACCAAGGTGATATTTAAATATATTTAATGTGTATAAATGTGTTACAGAAAATACATACAAATTAACAGATACCTAGCCAGTCAAATGCTCTATTGACAGCCTACCAAAATAATATGTATGTATCAATATGTTGTATAAAAGTTTTGTGTATGTCTGTATTATGTGAGAGTCAGTGTGTGTCCAGTGTGAGAGAGCGTGAGAGAGAGAGCAAACTTCTCTTTGTCCAGGGATATATTCAAAGCCTGTGGGATACACCTCCCCCAGCCTACCCATAAATTCCATATGTTAATTGTAACCTAATCCCTCCAGACTTGAGGAACAAATGGAGTATGGGAACCAGTGTGTGAAAGATGTGTGAATGACAAGTCATGAGTGCACAAATGAAACATATTCAAATTTAATCAATACTGGAATATAACCATTTTTCCAATACCCAATATTTAACATTGGGCCAAAGCCAAATTTCTGCAAAATTGATCACCAAGCACCACTAGATCATATTACCCACAGTCTCCTTTAGGGAAGGCTGTAGGCAGTGTCATATAGGTGCAGTGCACAGAAGCATGCTGAAGTGTGTTTAGCAAATTGAGTATTCACATTTTATAATAACAGAAGAGGAAGTTTTATTATGCCCAAATGTAACAGGCATATATTAACTCACGTGTATAATAAAACGATCATAAGGAGCTTATGGGAGAATGTATAATATTGGTGGTTAGTGCAGAATTCGTTTGCAAATTGTTACATTTTGCCTTTGCAAACACTTTGCCCCTCACGCAACAGTAGGATATTGATTGCAAATTTTATAGTTAAGACAGTGCGCAGTATATATAATAAAATTTCTTAATGAAAAAGTTGTTTCTTTTGCTTCAAACTTTTAAGACCTACATGCCACCTTCAAGCAGGTCTTAAAAATTCACAATGCACAATTAAGATTCGCAATGCAATAAAACCCTAATGAAGAATATTAAATTTTGACATGCAAATCTTTATTCTTATTTGTGAGCAAATGTGTTCTCTTTGCAAATTCTATTACATTTCCCCCTTAGAGAGCAACACAGTTTTACTTAAGATATAAATATACCGTGGACCCTGCTATTTTTGCCATCCTATCTGTATTAGGTATTCTCAGTCTGAGTTTTTGCATTTTAGGAACACACTTCACATTCACTGAGATGTATTGAAGATTTAAGGTAATGTTTAAGGTGATGGCTTTTATGGTCCAAACTAAGGGTTTTTAGCTACTACAAATTAGAGCTCTCTGTAGGGCAATCGCAAAAAGAAGCAGAAGTGTTGTACTACACCTCTGATGCTGCAATATCAGAATATTCGGAAACTTATTAGGACACTAATATTAACCAGTTAACAATTAACCAATAAACAATGGTTTATTAAACTCACAGAGATGTTATTCACATAGTAAAATTGTAGTGATAGAGGTAGATTTTTTGCAGAGCAGTTGTCTGTGGAGATGTTTTTGGTTGGTTTTATGTCTTGATCCCCTCCAAAAGAAACCTCAAAGAGATACTAATACCCAAATACACTTCTAAACTGCGGTCCTTCACTTTTCAGCATCTTATCATCTGGAAGAGCTACCCCTTAGTGCTGCTTTATATAGATTTCATATCTAGGTAACACAGTGTAGTACTACAGGTGCTATAGCTAACATTGTCTAAATAAGTTTCCCTTAGGAAACTTTTCTTTACTGGGGCTTTATGATCTAGGCTCTCCAACAACATCCACCCTATTCAGCGGGTGGAGTTAAAAAAGGAAGAGCCATGTGCCCCAACCTATTAAACATGCACAGGAAATGGTCATAGCATCTTTGAGCCAGGAATGGATTATCCCCAGGGCCCAGTGCGATAGGTTACATGTACCATGACTTGTTTATCTAGTAGGGAATTTTCCAAACCGGAGGTAGGTCCCTACGGTAATATCCTGTGAGTTTTTAAGTTTGTATTTAAAACAGGTCTTGGTATTTCAAGTACTGAGGCCTAAATACTCCCCCACAGGCCAATTGTGATCCTCTATGCCCTTCTGGCATTTGTTAAAATCTACAGACTACCAGTCCAGGCCTGCACATCTCCCTTCTTATGACTTCCATGCACTGAAACTTTCTTGCTGTGAAGGACTAAATCACATTGAGAAGATAGCCTGTACACTCTCCTATTCCTAAAGTGATCAATTTCTTGATAGCTTTAGTGTTTTTCTCTTCTATTATATTTCCTTACTCAATGCTAAAGCACAGATTTTCATTTTGATTTACTGCTTCTATCCTACACAGCCTTAACAAAATCTGTAGCTTCTTTCCATTTATACATCCACCAGTAATGAACTGCTTGAATAAAATATAAGCATATCTGTAAATAATTATTGGACTGCTTTTTTTTTCCAAATCCATCAGACTTGTATGTCATCAATACCATAAACTATTTAAATTCTTACATGGATGTCCGAGTTATTATATTCCCAGACAACAGCAAAAAAGATCAGCCATGTTTACATATATGTATAAAAACTGACATGCCAACAGGCATAGGGGACCAGATTAATATGCACTTCTTATTTCTTAACAGAAGGACATATACAATCATCAACAGGAATATAGGAGAGAAAAAAGTTTCCCCACATGAATGAATAAATAATTAGGTAAAATCCTATAATGATTCACGTATATATACATACATGAATAAATTGGCACTAACCAATCCATAGAGTTTGGCCAGGTGCTAACCAAAATTATTAGTAGTAGTCCATGAAAGCACTCACGGCAGCCACAAGTAAGCGTGTATCAGTGCATCTTTATTTATGCATGCTGCATCAACGCAGGAAGTGAATCACATCATTAAATACCCCCATACACAATCAGAATACAGATATAATCAGTGCATCTCATATGTAAAACCACCACATTATATTTATACATATAATTAATAATAAGTGTGTCCCATCTCATAAGATCAGGACATCATAAAATGCCCATTTAGCATGGTATTTTAAGTGAATCTATCTCAAAATCCTTTTTAATCTTAATATGGAGTCAAAGCTCACTATAAAAGTGTAAAAAATATAGAAAAATTGTACAAAAAAATGTTAACGCATATGTCACGAACACGGTACTTCCAACCGCACGTGACTTTAGGTGTGGCTGTCAGGGGTCACTCACTCAGTCTCTCACCCACCTTGCACACAGGTTAGACTAACACAAAAGCACCCCAAACACCAACCAACACCCACAAAACGTATTCGCTGCCACCATCTATCATTCACAGGCGATAGAAACCTAGTGTGACTATTCCCCTGTTCTCTCTTACAGGTAATAATTCACAATACACCTACTGATTCAACAAGTACTTCAGCATGAAGGGTTAAGGCTCAACTCTTTCAGGCTAGGTTCGTTTAGAGCATCAAAGACAATCTTATTAAATTCTCTTTAATATTATAAAAGGTATAACAGTGCAATATACAAAAAGATGTTACAAAAAGAGACATACATTAATACAAGTACAAACAGTTGTAAAATAAAAGGGAAAACATGGAAAACCTATACTTAACTTCAAAGATATAGAATTCCTGGTCCTGGAGGCAAGGGGAAACAAACGGGATAACTTCCAATCGCAATTGGTCCTCCAAAGTAAATCCAAAATTTAGTCAGAAGAGCTGACTATTTATTAGTGATTTCAGGGCATCAGGTAACTGCACATTCCCCCCCTCCCTCAGGAATGTAAGGGGGCGTGGCCTAGCAGGACACAGATTGAGTTTTTATGACCTGCCCCTGCCCAGATATCCATATCTAATACACAGAGTACCAAACCTAGTCATGTTTGGACTCGTTGGAAAGATGAAATTGCCTTGAACCCATCATCAGTTTTTTATACTGTTGGTACAACAGGTCTGGGTTCTGTAAGGATAAATATATTGGAGTATACATTATATGTAACCTTTACTTCACCTTTGAGGGTCTTGAGGGTTCTCACTCCTTGGGCTTCCCCCTCCCCATGGAATGGCTCTTATCAGCCAGGGCTTACAGAAGGGCATTACAGCTCTGACCCCTCTGACCATAGTGAAAAGAGGCCTGTTGTGTGTCTGATTTAGATTTTGCCAGAAATATTTCTCATGATACCTTGGCCTGTTTTAGTAACTATTACAGGCCTGTATCATGACAGCATAAAACATCTAAAAACATCATGAGGAGAAATCTGTATATCAGAATGATGTCAGCTACCTTTCAGGACAACATAATTCATCAGAGTTAATCAATATGTGGCCTTAAGCATTAGATGCTATAATTATATTTGTTCAATTCATATTATTATTATTATTAATAAATCCAAATTTCTCGTATACAACCCCCTATGGTCAGTTTATATTCCAAAATCATATATGATAAAAATTGCCAATGTCACTCAATTAAAAAATAGCTAGCAAGAGAGTACATTTCATTAAGCCTTCTAGGGGCAATTGTGTCCAAAGTCTGCATCCTTCACGTTGTAATAAAAGCTTAGATCTGTCACCCCCTCTACGTAGGGGAGGGGATGAGGTCAATCAAGATTGCTCGTAAAGTCGGCAGCGGATGTTTACACAATAAGAAATGTCTAGCCAAGGGAGTGTTGGCTTTTCCAGTAGATAAAGCCAGTATTACCGATCGATGGTTATTCATCCACATACGAAACAAGGTCACACATTTTCCAATATAATAGAGGCCACAAGGGCACAATATACAGTAAATAACATGGTCTGAGGTGCATGTCAATCTGTATCAAATATGATATCCTTTTCCATTGTGGGGATGGGAGAAAGTCTCTCCAGTCAACAAGCATCCACAGGTTTTACACTCCACACACACATAACAGCCTGGCTTATTACTAGTGAGCCAGGTACCAACGTTTTTAGTCTGTATATCAGTCACCCTCAGTAGATCCCTCAAATATCAACCTTTACGGTAAGCATATATGGGCATGGCATTTCAGTAAACAGTAAATTAAAGTCCATCTGCAATATCGGCCAATGTTTTTTAATCGTAGTGTTTACTTTTTGACTCACCGGTGTATAATCATAGACAAACACCATATTCTCTGGATTAGATGGCTTTTTTTCTCCAGGGTTCCGTTTAGCTACTGACATCCTCAAGGCTCTTTGCATCTCTGTATTTAGGAAATAAGACTTGTAGCCTCTCTCCAGGAAGTGAGCCCACATCTCCTGAGCTTGTTGTTTTGCTGTAACCAAGTCTGTATTAATCCTAAACACTCTCAGAAATTGTGTGAAAGGTACTGACTTAAGGATAGATGGGGAATGATAGCTGTGTGTGTGTAAGATCGTATTCTGATCTGTACTTTTCCAAAATAAAGTTGTACCCACCCCCTCATCTGTCCGAAATATCCGTACATCCAAAAATTCCACACTATCTTAATGGTAAGTAAGGATACATTTATCTGGAGTGGGTAGAGCATTAAGCTCGGCTATGAACGATTGTATTCCAATGTGGTCCCCTCGCCAAATAATAAAAATATCATTGTTATATTTCCTGTATAATAAAAGCTGTTCTGTATACTTCGGATAAAAATAAAGATTCTCAAAATAATCCATATATAGATTGGCATAAGAGGGGGCCACGTTGGATCCCATCGCCGTGCCGGTCTTCTGTAGGTTAAATGATTGCTGGAATCGAAAATAGTTACATTTCAATAATACCTCCAATAGTGAACACAAAAAATCGATGGGTGGGTTTCCTTTGTGGCCTTTACCCAAAGCCCTTGTACAGGCTGATATTCCCTCCTCTAGAGGGATAATCGTGTATAAGTTACACACATCAAGGGTTGCAAAAATGGTATCAGATAAAGGTCCTACTTGTCGCAAAATCTCCAACAATGAGGAGGTATCAGCAATATACGAGGTCATGCATGTGCATAAAGGTTGTAAATAGCTATCCAGGAATATACCCACATTTGAAAATAATGAGTCCCTTGCTTAAAGGGGACCCCAAAAAAATTATTCAAAATCCTATTTTATCACATTAGTCAAGCAAAAAGAAATTTAATTACACTATATAAATTATTTGAATCTTGCTTTCTTCAGTCTGGGATTTCAAAATTATAGCAAGCAGGCAGGAGCCATTTTGTGCACACTTTATTAAGGCAAGTCTTGCATCATCTTAGAATCTTGTGCACCAGAATGGGGGATCCGATGTCCATCCCCATGCCCTGGCTACACAATTAAATGGTAAAGAGAACGGGGGAATATGTGGAGAGCAGTGACATCTAGGTAGTGCTGAATGCAAAGTGAAAGTCATTGTCTGCCCTGCCTCTATGCCCAGGGCATAGAGGAGTGGCAGAAAATATTTAATTGACAGCTGAGATTTTTAAATTAGCTTACAACAGCTATCAATGCTTTAATAAAAAATAGAAATTGGATTTCATGTTTAATTTGAAAAGGACTTTTATTATACAGATTTTTGTGTCTGGTTGACAGGTCCACTTTAATGCTGTAATTCACTTCCTGTTATTATCCTGACAACGGCTCCACACGGGCCGAAACGCGTTGATGCACCATGCAAAAATAAAGATGCACCGATACACGCTTACTTGTGGCTGCTGTGAGTGCTTTCATGGACTACTACAAATATATATAACCTGTATTTAAAAATGTGTTTTATTATAAAAAAAACAACACCCACATGCAAGTAGACAAAGTTGGAGTTGGTCAAATCTAACCAACTGGGATCTGTATATGCCTACCCATTGATTTTCTTATTATAGTTCTTCTGCTCCCATTAAAGGCTAAATACAGTTATATTATTTTTCTCTCTAATGAGAAAACATTCTCGGCACTGGATACTAATTAAGATATAATTAATCCTTACTGGTGATTATTTTAGTAGACTCAAGGTATGGATATCCAAATTTAGGAAAGATCCCTTATCTGGTAACTCCCAGGTCCTAAGCATTCTTGATAACAGGTCCCAGACTTGTGCAAAGAAGGAACACTAGCTAAGTACTTACAGGAAGTCCAAATGGTCCAGGATTGCCAGGGGAAAGGTTTTCCTGTTCTTCCCTGTGGAGGAAAAATTAGATAGAAACACTGCATTGTAACACTGATCACTTAGAATAAGCTAGAAATGAATCAATTTATTAGGGAAACAAGATTGATTGCACAGCTTATTTAGAAGGAGATAAAAATTTCTAGCCGTGGCATTAAAGCTTGTAAATGCGATTGCAACATCAATCAGTTCTAATAGCTCCTGGACAGTTCTTGATAACTGTTCTAAACAATGCATATGTATCATTCAAGCTTTTTATTGGCATATTGTTTTTATCCTGATTTTTCTTAATTATGTAGTTTCAAAATAGGATAGATGTTTATGATCAGATACAAATTGCCAAAATAACTAGGGTGAGTATCCCCTGTGTACAGAGTATCCCCTGTGTACAGAAAACTTGTGTAAAGTGCTTAAGAGGAGGCTGTCTGATCCAACATATATTTTAGCATTCATTTCAAGGCTGTCTAATTTGTTTATTGAAATGGTAGAAGTGCTTTTTGAATATTGATGGCTACAGTTTTTGCACAACTAACTAATATTTTCAAAACTCTTGGAGTTGGAGAGAAGAACGTAACTATAGTTTCCAGGTAATAGCTAGCCATATATTTATTTGTCTACTTCAATGCATTACTATTCAAAAAACCATAACCAACTCAGTTAACTCAGTTAAAGTAAATACAATTGTTTATTTATTATGTGGTGGACAAGATGCAAAGTGCAAACAATAGGTGCAAATTACCCAAGGGATATAAACTGCAAAAGTACTGGTACAGTTCAGAATTCCAGAGGAATTGTACTCTATGAAACACCTATGCAAGAACAATATGGACAAAAGTTACACCTATTTGCAAATATTCTTCATGTACTTATGTCCATTATGGGCATCAAGCAGGCTGAACTTGGGAGAAAAAAAGACATGCCCTTCATTTAGTGCATTGTTGGTAAAGGATATGTGATGTGCATGGGCAAATTACCGTCTATAGAATACTGTGAAAACTGGATTTCTAAATTACATATAACTTAAAACAACACATTATTATTTAATGTTAGGTAGTATTTAAGCTTGGAAAGAAAGGAACTCACAAGTCCATGCTGTGGCCACTCTTACATTGTGTCCAATCCCAGTGGTGTGCTGGTTCCCTTGTACTGGTCTCCAATCCAGTGGACATCATATGTAGGGGATTTGGTGGGTGAGAAAGCCATTCCACACACATGGAATAAAAATCACTGTCCAGCTTTATTGGAATAATTAAAACAACAAACAGGCATCCTTTACAGATGTACTCCTACCCTATGACATGTTAGATCACATGACGCGTTTCATGCCTCTTTCTGGCACTTCATTTAAGCTTGGTCTCATATAATTTCTCAGGCTGACTCTTTTAAATCTCACTTGTTAATCTCACTTTCAATTGTAAATATATTTCATTATGAAATTTAATATTTTCAAGTGGCTACTCTCTGCCAGTTTTAGTTGATTAACAAGACATTTTGCTACACCTGTAGTGGATACAATTAGCAAAATGGACAGAATAAAGTCACAACAGGCCCAGGCTGTCTGTTTCCAAATATATTGTATTACAGGAATTCAATTATTTTGAGGTGACTCATACAAGGAATCTGAACAGAATGTGTTGTCCTCATCTGATCATGGCTATACAAAAAAATAGGTCAGATACACAATTTCCCCATGGGCCTTAATGATTAGACTGTATGAAATTTAGCCACAGCAAACCATACTGGTCAAACATCGCACCATAGGTAACATCCTTTTGAAGGAATTTTAAATTCAAATTCTTAGAATATACCTGTTTTCTCCTGTTTAGAAGAATAGCCAAGTATTTGCTGCACGTGTAGTGCCAACTCCCCATAAAATAACATTGCCAGATAACATTAATCATATTTTCCTCCAAACTGGTATTTGATCTTCCATATTTCAAGTACAGGTTATTTAATAACACGATTCTGATTTTTACTCTTTATTAAAGTTGCATGTTGGCTGTTCAGAACAAAGTTTTGGGGTCTCTGTACTGACCACTCACTGTCAACTGTATAAAAAACATTCTCAGGTTATTTAAAAATAGACATTTATAAACTTCATATATGCTATTTAAGTTGCAAAACTTTCACCCTCAACTTTTTCTTCCTTGGCATCGTATTAAATAATTTGGTAAGCTACAGTGAAAAGTCTGACTGCTGAAGCATCACCTGCTGTAGAAATGGGATGATATTTTATTACTCCAAACTGAATTAGGCACTTCATCATTTTAAGATAGAAAAGTATTAACTTAATACATGATTAAAATTTGAGCTGAATGTTGCACCCAGGAGACTCCATATCCCTTTGGAAAGTGAACTGCTTACCTATTTATGTTATGTGACAGAACATATAAAATGATTTACTAGATCATAAAAATAAACCCTCTGTGAAAAGAGTCTCTTTTAACCACATTAATTTGCAAGTCACAATAAAGAGGCGGCTAGAGGGAGCCACAGCAGAAGGAGTCAGTGCAAGGTGCTTTGTGATTTTGTTGTGTGTTTGTTAAATTACCCTGTAGGTGGAAATACATTTTAATGTATAGACATCGATGGAAATTTAGTGAATGCACATTTGCACACAGTCTTTATGGGCAGCACACAAGGATGGCACAGTTCTCTATACATAGGAAATGGTTCTGATGTGCAGGTAAGGAAATCTTATTTGCATAGCCTGCAGGGTACATGAAGGAAGACACTAAATGGACACAGAGGTGATTTTTTGACTGTATTGTCTGCTCAATTATTCATGCTTTGTAAAGGAACTTATGTCACCCTCCTGGCAACCAGCAAAAAATTTAAGCTGAACCAAGGACACAGACATTAGTGTTTGATATTGTGTGTGTCGTGTGGTGGAACTGGGCAAATAATTGCAGGCTAATTTCTGACAATTGAATTATGATTATAAAAAAAAATTTTGTTCACATTCTCAAGACTCAAAATTGCATAGAATTTAGAATATTCAAGTTTTCCAACTTGACCCACAACTTGTATAAGTTTCACTTAGGCTCTTCAACAGTTGATAGAGTAGTCATCTCCAAAACTGTGACATATGTCGCAAAAACAACCGGAGAGCCTTCTCAAAATCTTAGTGTAGTTTTATTGAAGCACTACATGTTTCGGACCACACAGGTCCTTCCTTGTTTTTGCTACATATGTTAGAATTTAGAAGAGAAGCTGAAATTGAAGTAAAATATTTTTTGCTTCCCAAGTGAAAGTGTAGAAAAATTAAAATAATGAAATTGTGAATATCTGGGCACATTCACTTACATGTTCTCCGACACAGTGGGCAATGTGCAATTACAAACACAATAGCCATGTTTTTTCTCATGCAGGATTTTTTCTCAATATTCTAGCAACATTGTGGGCACAATGGGGCGATTCACTTGATGCAATTGTGCGTTGTCTAATACAATTTGCATCTGGTTCGCCAAAATAGATGCCACTACGCATGTGCTTTGTTGCAATCATTTGGATGCCATTGCTAAAAATATTTTCTGTCTGTATGGAGGAATTTCCAGTATTCGACTGCAAGTGACATCTGCACCCAATTCTTTAGGTGCAACTGTGCAGCAGCAATTGATGCAGGGGGCTCAGAAAACCCTAAAACTACCACCACCTCTTGACCAGGCACTAGCTCTGAAGTTCCCTGAACACCCTGTGTCAATAGGCACAGCATAGCATGATTCAGAATGGAAGAGAGGAAGGCTAAGCAACCCTGAATGCAACTTATATGTTTGGACACATTTAATAAAAAATGGTTTTACATGCAACTCACTGTGGGGTAAAATGCAAGTTGTCCACTGCATCTGGAGATTTAACTGAATGTGCCAAATTGGTATTTATAGGTCAGAAAGATAAAAATATGAGAGGGCCTGAAAACCTACTCCCAATGTCCCTTGCATCATCATCTGCTTAAAGGATAAATAAGCCTTTTATTTTAAAATTACTTGACACAGCCTCCGAATACGTCACCCTTCCCCCCTGATCCACGGAAAAGGTGGCAACCCTAGGACCACCTTAGGTGTCCATACTAAAGGAGGCTGCCTATGTACAGGTACAATTAAAACCTCAGGGTCCCTGCATATATTTTATACCCTTCTCTCATTTAGAAAAAAAAGAACCCACAAGCTGCCCAATAAAGTATTTGTACTGGTATAACTTTTAGCTTTTGTTTTAAATAAAAAGGACATTTATCAATGCAATGCATATTTGTAGTATTTTAAAGGAAATGCCAAAATATAAATTGTTCTTAAATATAGATCCGTTTTAAGATATGTCATACTTTAAGACATAAGAACTCTTTCCGTGAAAAGCTATTATCCTCACACTGAGCATGAAAAGTAACTACCTGCAGTTAGAATGATCAGCCCTTGTTACATGCAAACTGCTCGCCTCCAGTACCAGAGAAATCAGTTCTTTGACAAGACAGGGCCAAATCTAAAATAAATGACATATGTTCCCAGATGCCCCTGGCCTTATCAGTTGCTTGTGCATGCCATTAAACTGAAAAGCACACGCAATGTTATCCGCTATGCCACCCTGGGACCTTGCTTTGCTGCTTTATCAGTTATCTGCTGTTCCTTACAGAGAAGTGATGCTGTAAACAGCTGCAGATAAACTTACTCACGGATCTCTTCACTGAGCAGAATGGCCATAATCTGTTGAGTGTATCAGGAAGGATTTTTGTGAACATTAAAATGGATGTGTCAGGAGAAATACTTTTGGCAATGCTTTAAAAAAAAGTTAACTCTTTACACAGTGCTCAATAAGTCAGTTGGAATAAAGGAATCAGCGTTCCTTCCTCAGACTGTGCGAAATCAGTTTCAGTCTGTAAATTAATTTGCATGTTTTGAAATCAAAATTATTTTTATTATTAATATTATTATTGCATTATTATGATATTACATATTATATTTATATTACATAATTATTAATATTAATCCAAACGGTGACATCTTAATTCAAGCAGGGCTATGGATTTCTGGGCCCTCTGCTTAAAGTAGCAGGTTTTCTGCCTCACATGAATAACAGCTATAGAGCACCCTGTGGCATAGATACTGTATGATTCAACTGTATATATGTTTTTATATGTAGGGACCCATAGGGTTAATATGCCCCTATTGTTTTAAATCCCTACCTTTCCATTTTTTCCTAGTTGCTGGGCAAAAGTCCATGTAGCTAGTGTTAATCTACATATTTTAGTTATTGGCTAAAAGGTGTAATTAACACATCCTGCCACACTTTAATATAGTATTTGGAAAGGGGTGGGTCTTCCTCTTTGGCTCCAAGTGTCCTAACTATCTGGATGTTTCCATTGAGCCTGGGTTCACAAAGGCCCAGTAAAGGCATTTTGCCCTAGAGGGACCAGTATCTCTAATGTCTGAGTCGGGGAGCAGGGACCCCGTGAACTAGGTTAGCTAGAGACAGGATTATATCTGTTATAGTACTCTTTAGGAGAGTAAGATAGAGAGGAGAGAGAGAAAAAGCAGCTTTGTGTTCCATCAAGGATTGTAGCACGGAGTAGCTTCCCAAGGCTTCTAGATTGCCTTTAGTAAGGGACCACAGTGGATAGGGTGTCAGTCTTAGACTTCTCCCTGACCACTCCTCTGGGTGGGATCTGGAACACTTCAAGATATATCTTCCTGGAGGTCTTCCTTACTAATTGACTACATCTTTATGGGCGTCACATTCTCAGCTGTCTCATCTGCCTGTCCTAGTCTGCTGGTAATTAATACTGCATGTGCCTCCTTATTGTAAGTAACCCTGTGGGTCATTTGTCTTGGACAAATAAACTGTTATCATCTGTTTTCACTGCAAGGACCTCCTGGCATGCATTATTTTATATTTTTATTGCATAGTAGCCTGTGGGAGTTGTAGATAGACTGCACCACACCTTGAATCTTTCACTTAGCGAAGGTCCTATGTAACCCATACTCTAAGCACTAACTGGACATTAACCCTGTTTTGTCTGCCTAGTCCAAGTTAGCGTTACATATACATTAAACAATTATAAAATATGCCTATGAAAATTATTATTCTCATAAACATTTTATCTTGTGTTGATAATGTAATTGTCTGTAGCAGAAGCAGAATATTCCTATGTGTTGTATCTGTTTAAACAGAATTTACAGAATTTAATTGTTATTTAAATATTAAAAACCATCTTCTATGGGTTGCAGTCCTCTATAGAATACATATTGAAAATATAATAAATGAAAAAAATGTACTTTGCATTGCAAAATGTAAAGAAGTATAGAAGGTTTAAAATTAAAGGCACACCAAACAAAATTTAAATACAATGTACTCTTGTCCCGTACAGGTAAAACTGATCTCTGCTTTTCTGCTTCAGAAACACTACTGTTTTGTGTATAGAAACAGGCTGTTGTGCAGCTATAGAGGACTAAATGGTGACCTGAGCATTTTCACCTTTGAATTGCTGCCCCCATGGCTACACAGCAGCTTATTTATATAAACTATAGCAGTGCGTTCTAGTGCAGGGCAACAGTACATTATATTCTAAGTACTTTAAAATACTGGTGTTACTGATCCTTTAACAAAACTCAGAAGGTCCATCTTCGCTATTTAATGTCCTATGGATTTTTGGAATCAGCTTATTTGTGTGTTCACACAATACTGTACATATATGTGACAAATTTCACAAAGTACATAACTCCTAAGTTCTCTCCTAGAGGCATATTGACTTACATGCAAATGTTCGATTTAGAAGGCTACATCAGATGTTACTCCGCAGAGTATACGTGTATTCATCAATAGGTCATTTGTCTCGCCAAATGAACACTGGCATACTTTTGCCAGCGAAAATTTTGTCAGCACAAAAATTTCTTAGAGAATTTTCTCTAGCGTTACTTTCTTCCTAGCAAAACTTTGTTAACATACTTATAGCTTATGTCAATTTAAATGTGGCGGCTACATAAAAGTCAAATGTATATGTTTATAAGTGATGGTGAAATTGCTGGAAGTGGCCACAAAAAACACTAGTTTTTTAACTTTTTTTATGACTTTTTTGGAGTACAGGATATTATGTCACTGACATAATAATGCTGAGTTTGTAGCTTCAACTTATCAATTTGCCAGCCATAACCTGGCAAAATAGACTTTGGTGAAAAGGGTAACGTATAGAAAAGTTCACAATTTGATACATTTGCGGATTAACTATCTTTTGCCTGGGTGAAAATTTGCCTGGCGAAATGGCACAAAACGTCTCTTGCACTGAGCTTTTTTGCTACAAAATTGTCTTCGTCGTTTTTTAGTAAATTGGCAATGTCCCTGCGAATTATCATTTTGGCAAATTTTCATTAAAAAATCCACTTTGCTCTTTTGTAAATTTTCCCCCTAATTTCTGAAACTGACCAAGTTGTTTTTGTAACCATCCAGTTGGCACACAGTAACCGTATGTGTGGGATGGAGACATAAAGCGATAGTTTATTGTCTAGATAAAACATATTTTGTCCCCTTTTTGTTGGGTCTTTTAGGAGACAGGATCCTTTAAGATATGAAATCCCTTTATCTTAGTAACAGTAGAAAGGCTATAAAAACTCATACACTTGAGGGTTAAATCAGAAGGGTATATTCTACATTTCTCCAGGTACTTGTTTTCAATAAAGTATTATAGAAGCATAAATGTATATGTCTTGATGAGGTCCAGTTCAAACTTCACAACAAAAGGCACTCAGTACTCAAGCATGCATTAACTTTTACATGTGCAATGTAAAACTTCCATAGACAGAGAAAAGGAACTGCAGCCCAGGGGCCAAATGTTTTACACTTGGGGAAAGGGGAGTTGTTTCCCTTTCCAGGTTAAAGTGTTTCCTGGCAGTTCTGTAAATGACCAGGGTTGCCGGGTTTCCCTAGTCTTTAAAAATAAGTCAACATGTACTCTGTCCCTTTGGACTCCACTTGTTAAAAAAGGGTAGCTGGAATTTGATCATAGCACCATCAGAGCAGAAACTGATCCATCTGTTTCAATACGCCCAACTATCCCATTGGTACCAAAAGACCCTGTGACATAATTTAATGTTCTGATGATTACAGACAGCCCCCAACCCCGCACAGTATCACTGGGGGGGTCAGAACCATAAATGACCTCAGGTTTAAGTCAAAACCCTCATATACAATAAATTTGGAAAAAGAACTGGGAAAGACATTCCCTGAGGCACCTTGACACATAAGATGCAAGGCTGGCACATACTGGAACACACTCCAAAACTTAGATGTAGTAAAAAACTTGTTTATTATAGCAAAAACATCACAACAAGAGTCCTTACATGTTTTGTGCCTTAGGGGCATGAGCCTATGACTAAGTGCCCCTAAGGCATGAAATGCGGGGATCTTGCTGTGATGTTTTTGCTATAATAAACAAGTTTTTTACTACATCTAACTTTTCGAGTGTGGCCCGTTATTATTGATCATCATTTACTATTTGCTATATTGCCTCCCTGAGCTGAAGGTCTGGGGCTTGAGCACCTGGACCCCCCGTCTGTTTGGGTAAGTTAACCCCAACCATTATTAAAAAGTGCATTTGACACTGAACATTCTCTATATTTAGTTATTGACACATAAGATGAGCCTAAAGCACAAGAGACAAATTTCACAATTCTCACAAGATGGTACCTATGCCAAACTATACTATGAAGAATACTGTATATTCTATTCTAAGTATCCAGCAAGTAAAGACCTTGTTATTTGTTTTAAGAACCACTAGCCAACCAAGTTATTGAGAGATCAATTTTGTGTGTGTAATTCAGTGTGGTTAAAACAACCTCCATCAATACAGCAAGGGCCCTGGAGAGACTGGAGAGAGCGATACTTACTCTACTGGAAGTTACAGATTCCTGACAAAATTACTGAGAGTTTAAACTCCATTTTGTTGGACTGTTATTTTTCCCTATATGTGGCTGATGAAGGGCAAGATTTGCTGTTAGCTGGAATGTTAGCTGTTGGTTCCACTGAGGGTTCAGATGAATTATCTTTGATTTGTTTTGTTTGATTACACTGTGTGTACAGACGTGCTTGAATATTTGTAACTGTCTCATACCTGTGGGAAATGGGCTACCACTTCTGCCAGCTAAGTAAGTGATATCAGAAAAACATAGGGCTCCTTTACCAACTAAAACAGTGCAAAAATGGGTGCAAGCTGTCATTTTTGCAGTTTGCACCCTGCTTTCCTCCCTTGACAAACTATAACAGGTCTCTTTAAAAACAAAAATATGTTGTGTGGTGTAGGAGATATACATATGCATAAATGCTACTTTAAAAGCAACATGCAGTTAAAGTATAACGGATTCTTGATATAGCTGCTCTCTTTGTAAGAGAAAAACAAAACAAGGGAAGGGTTTAATGTGAGCAATTTCACCCCCGATTAACTTTCTGCCAAAAACACTGAATGATTGAAATTCAAATGCAAAATATGTACCACCTGGAAGCTCATAAAGAAATCCAAACCTTTCAAACTCTCTCAACAGGGGACCACTACAGCATCAAAGGATGCAAATATTCTGTGACAAAACATCACTAAAAAGCTGAAGATGCAGTGTCTCAGAATGTGCCAGAGTAGCAGAACAACACCACGCTCAAGTATGTATAATTTATCAAGTCTTTTTTTTCGTACTATGAAAGCTTTACTTTAGTATTCAAACCTATTCTTGTCACAGAGTGACTTCTTTATTCTAGCAGGAGTTATGACCTGGAAAGTTTAAGATAACATATTAGGTATTTCGCCTCACATCCTTCCTTGTTCCAATCAACCATAACATGTTTCTCTATGTTTTCCCCTGAATGCATTATGCACACAGCTCGAATCACTGCATTTGAGCAATATCTGCAGGGCTTTCAAAATGACTCCTCAAATGTCAATTAATGTCACTCCCTCTGCATCCCGTTACCTGTTTCTTAAACTTGCCATCTGTAAAGCTATGGGATCTCTTATATGGAAATCTGATAACCAGAAAGCTCAGAATTAAAGGGAGGCCATCTCCCATAGTCCATTTCCATGACAATGTACAGGGGGCCAAGAGTTTAAAGGAATTGTTCAGTGTAAAAATAAAAACTGGGTAAATAGGCTGTGAAAAATAAAAAAATGTTTCTAATATAGTTAGTTAGCCAAAAATGTAATGTATAAAGGCTGGAGTGATTTGATGTATAACATGTCAGTCTGAACACTACTTCCTGCTTTTCAGCTCTCTTGGTTTACACTGACTGGTTACCCTGGTTACCAGGCAGTAACCAATCAGAGACTTGAGGGGAGGCCACATGGGTCATATCTGTTGCTTTTGAATCTGAGCTGAATGCTGAGGATCAATTACAAACTCACTGAACAGAAATGTACCATGTGGCCCCCCTTCAAGTCGCTGACTAACTCAGAGTTATAGAGCTGAAAAGCAGGAAGTTGGATTCTGCCTGTTTTATTAGACATCTGTTCACTCCAGCCTTTATATATTACATTTTTGGCTAACTAACTATATTAGAAACATTTTTTATTTTGCACATCCTATCTATTTACACAGTTTTTATTTTCACACTGAACTGTTCCTTTAAATGGTGCTGTGAATTGAACACTTTTTTTTTATAATGAATGAGTGTGTTTATAATGCCACCACATTGAAGGTTCTACATACATGTTTCTCTTTGGGAGTCATATAAACATTTGGTGATCTGCAGTTCTGGGGACAATAAAGAGCTTTCAGGTTAAATGGGTTTTATATAGTGAATAAAGTACCTATTGTAAAATATAAGGATATTATAAGTCACTGAGGAGTTCCATGACCATATAAAAGCACTACTCATCGTTTATAACTGATGACATCAATAGTCACCGTTTATAAGGATATAATTTACAGGATATTCATGGCTCTTGTGTATAATACAGTGAATAAAGTACCCCCTCTTGTAAACTATAAGGATATTATAAGTTACGGAGGAGTTTCATGACCAGATGAAAACACTAGGCCCAAGGCCGAGTGCTTTTATACAGGTCATGGAACTTCGAGGTAACTTCTAATATCCTCATATTTTGCAACTGGGGGTACTTTATTTATTATAATACAGAAGTTTCAGTGAGTCATGTGACAGAAATGACCGTTTATAACTGATGACATCAGAACTCACCGTTTATAAGGATATAATTTACAAGCTATTCATGGCTTTTGTGTATTATATTTAAATATTTGCATTTAGATATTTGTATATTAACAAGAACTTGGACAGTGATGCTGAATCCATAAATTTATACATGCAGACTAGTAAGTACTACCAGAGCAAAATCATGGCTCAATTTGCCTGTAGTTGATCTTTTCATGCCACCACATATTAATAAGTACAACTAATGCTGTTTTTCATATTTTGAATTATTACTACAAAAAGGATAAAGGATTTTTTCATAATTGGAGCGCAGAAGATTATAGCAATGAATCATAAAGTCACAGGCAATAGACCCTTGCATTTTATTAGAAACATTCCAATTTCCTTAATGTTATGGCTGCATGAAACCATGAATAATCAACTGATTAAAAATGAATCATAAGGGTGTGGGGAAAGACTGTGGAACCACTATGGCAATTTACCCCCTGGACAAGTTGCCAAGTTTCTGTTTTTATGGAACAATATGATCCTTTGGTATAAAAATTATTAAATGTAAGGAAAAAAAAAACTTCCCCTGACTTAGAATAATTTGTAAACTGACAACAATAGAGGATGAAAAACTACAATGTACTAGCTGCATTTAAAGGCAAATTAGATTATAATGAAAGGTTTCCTTTAAGTACTGTCATTCCATTAATGGTTTTTATAAGGACATTCATGCATTCAGGAATGGAGGTCATTTCTGCTTTCTGAAAGGGTAAAAAAGATCATACTGCACAATGGCTTGAAAATAAAGAATTACATTTGCTTGAACAATATGATCGAAAATGCTAAACTTGCTAGGCTATTAGCTATGTGACACAATTGTATACTAAGGAAATTAAAGTTAGGCATGTTTTTTTTATTTATAAAACATAGCTTGCTGCAAAAGGGACAATTATGTTGTTTTCCTTTGGAATATTCTTTGCCTAATTGTGAAAGGCAACACATTTACTGCTGCAGTCAATTTCCTGAACTGATCTTTCACTGAAAAGCCAATTCATTTTGGCATTTAGTACTAAGAGGTGATGTTTTAAATAGTATGAAACTTACAGAGTCACAGAAAAAAAGGACACTGATTAGGAAGTCTAGGCAGCTAGACACTTAAGAGATTTGTTTTCTAAATATGTGAAATGCCAACTATAGGGCGCACTGTACTAAAGAGGGCTTATTTACATAAGTAATTATATAAGTGCTAAGTGCTAGCTGAAAAAAAGTCCAATTTTTTAACCTACAATGCAGAATTCTTCCTGGGAACTGCAAAATAATAGCAGAAGCTGGGTAAATAACGCACTAAACATGAACAGGTTGTGGCACAGCTTGTTTGTTAGAGTGTCACTTCTGATATGCCAATGCATGGGCTGCCAGGAAGAGCATACAAACAGAGCCCTAGAAGTATCATCTTCTTGAGGTGTTAAATACAGGGCTCTCTAATGTCTCTTCATACAAAGCTTTCAGCTTTGGAAGCGATTCACCAAAAGCAGGCAAGACCTGTGTATTACTACTAGGCACCTACTTAACTCTTATCAAAGCAACACACAAGAGGAACATCATACTTCATAAACGGTCTTGGCTCCCAATCTCCAGTGCATACTGCACATTGCACTTTGAACACACACAACTTATAGCAGAGTTGATAAAAGCACATTAGAGCCAGTAGAGACATAAGACAAGCAGAAGACGCCATTGTTTTGAGTTCTTGTTCTTTGTAATATATTGGAATAGTTTGACTCCTGAGCAGTGTTTGACCCCAGACTACTACCTACAGAATAATGCTATGTTTAGCACAGGCTATTCATCTCCATAAGTGTGAATCATGACTAGTGATGGGCGAATTTCTCCCATTTTGCCCAAAATTTGCAAAATTTGCAAAATGGCAAAATAATTGTGAAACTCGAGAATTGACGCCAGCATCAATTTTGATGCCGGCGTTAAAGTCAATGGGCATCTGAATAGTGTTGACGCCCAGCGATTTTGACGCAGTGACTTTCCGGACGCACCCAACATTTTTTGAATTTTCGTGTAAGCTTCGCAAATTTATTCGCTGGTGGCGAAACGCAGAAATTCAATGCAAATTTGTGCCAAGCAAATTTATTCGCCCATCACTAATTATCACCATTGCTGTAGCATGCCCATCTTCATATTCACCACAGTTCAGTATTTTATTAGGTATATATATATATATATATATATATATATATATATATATATATATATATATATATATATATAAAACTCGATTTGTACTATTCGAATACTTTTAAAATTTTCGGGTCAGAACTATTCGATCGAAAATTAGACATTCTGATTGTTTCTTTTGACCTTTGAGAAATGGGCCTCTAGTGTAAAGGTGTGAAACAATATAAAGTTATATTATATTGTGACATTAATGTTTCAAAAAAATCTTAAAATGGTATCTACTCCTGCACATCGCAATTATTTGCGATGTGTTTAATAATTGTTCCAAGTGATTCTTTGATACTTGGCAAGTGCCACGGGAGCATGTAGAAAAACTTAGACACCAGCTCATTGGCCAGATAGGATAACAACTGAAAGTCAAACCAAAAAGTCTGGTCCAGGTACTCCCTGCAGAAGTGAGAGATGGTGTGTTCAGCTTAGAAAGACAGCTTGAGTCCACCAAGTGCAGAAGTCCCTGATGTGCCTGTGGAAAGTAGCACTGAAAATGGTGTCAGGAGTTCACCCCTGGAAATGGGGTAATGTGAATCTTCAAATAACTACAGATTTAGTGTGTTCTGTTGAAAATTATGAAATTAGGCAATAAAAGTTAGCAATAGCTGTTGCTTCCTGACAGGCTCATTTTGGTAAAGAGTCAGGGTTAAAGGTACTTCCTATAAACTATTTAGTATGAATTAAATAGTATTACAGGTGAGTCTGAGATACTGAATGCTAAAAGGCTAAAAGGTGATGCCAGCAACATGAGCCATATCAATCTAGAATGATTTTATTTGCGAAAAATATATTTATTAAACATTTTAAATCATTCCTTTTTCTCAAAATAATCCTTCAAGAAGTTTAGAGAAATAGGGAAAGACTGATTAAATTAAATATTTCCTACTGTATTTTGAGAAAATGACAAATAGATGTCAAGTGACACACACAGAGCTGTCAGTCACTGCCATAAGCTTTGTCCTCTTGTTCTTTTTCTCCTTCCTCTCAGCATTGAATGGATTTTGGAAAATAGATGGGAAAACTAGTATTTTAAGGGGAAGCTTAATAGCAAGAAAAATACACCAGTAACAGATGTTTAATATATACATGTTATTTTTTTTATTAATAGATTGTGTTAGTAAGTGGCTTATTAATATGCTCCCCTATACCTAATACACCCTGAAGGGTGGTGGTAGGGTTTACCTGTCAATAGAAGTACTGCACCATTTACAAAAGTTAATGGACAAGTAGCAGTTCTGAGTGCAACTCTGCAGGAGAAGGAGAGGATTTAGATGCAAGTCCCTTTAAAGAATGGCAATTTTTGTTGGTACCTATTTTGTCATTTTTTCATAGAGACACAATGTTCCTAATGCTCCCTTCTCCTTTTTCCACACTTGCTGGTTATTTAAGTTAGGTTAAGTGAAAAAGTTGTTTTTTAGAGAAATAAAAACTTTGATTTATTATGCCTCGAAAATACTCCATCCAAAACCTGTTGAATTCACTTGAAAGTCAGTGGCATTAACCATTTGTCCCATTAACCATTTGAAGAGGTTTTTAACCTTCACAAATTTTGGGAGTGGGGTGTTTGACGCTTGTTTTTCAAGAAATTTGAGTTTTCGAATGGCAATTCATCGTACTTTGAGTTTTTTCCGATTCGATTTTTTTTTCAACCTGAAATATTAGTAAATAAGCCAAATTCATGTCTGTGAGATAGGATGCGTTTGTTTCCTGTAATATATAAGAAAAAAACAAGTTTTGGCAAATAACAGTGCATGGCTATAGGCTTAATGAATTAATAAAATGTTTTATATCTACATCATTTTGAATGCAGAAAAAATATTTAAGGGGTTGTTCACCTTTAAATGAATGTTTAGTATGTTGTACACATATTCTGTGACAATTGACTTTATTTTTTTTATGTGTGTGTTTTTTTCAGTTATTAAGCTTTCTGTACAGCTGCTCCCCAGTTTGGTATATTTTCAGCTATCTGGTTGCTAGCAACCGGGCAGTGGTTTGAACCCAGGGCTGGAATATGAACAGGACAGCTAGCTAGTTAAGTAATAAAAATAAAAATGACAATACAATTGTAGCCTTACAGAGCAATATTTTTGTTTTTCTTTACTGTGAGGGTTAGTGACCCCTCTTTGAAAGCTGGAAAGAGGCATAAGACAAGTAATTAGTGATGGGTGAATTTGGGGCGTTTCGCTTCGCCGAAAAATGTGCGAATTTCCTGCAAAAATGGCGAAAAATTAGCGAAATAGCAAATTTGCTGGCGAAAATGCGCCAGCATCCAAAAAAATGGACACTGCGTCAGTTTTTTTGGATGCTGGCGAATTTTCGTGTGAATTTATTCGCCGGCGGCTAATCGCGGGAATTCACCGCGAATTTGCACCTGGCGAATAAATTTACCCATCACTACAAGTAATTAAAAACTATAAAAAAAGAAGACCAACTGCAAACTTGTTAGGAATTGGATATTGTATGACACATTAAAACTTAACTTAAAGTTGAACCACCCCTTCAACTTTTTTTTTTTACAGCTCATTAAAAAAAATGATCCTTTGTTACTCTTTATCATAATTATTTTCTGCTTCAAAATGATCCAGATATGCATCATTAATTATCATCCAGGTAGCCAGGAAGGATGTGATGAGCAGAAAACATATGCAGCATTGTGTGAGCATAATGAACCAGTCACAGTACTACCTCTTCATTCTGCCTCCCTTCAACACATGTCTCTTGACAAATGAGCAGCAAACTCAACTGAGTTAAAAGTTCCCTTTGTTCTGAGCCTGGGTTTCAAGCAGGTGATATATCTAGTGAGCATTTTACAACAGCTATATAGATGCTTTGCACTGACTGTTACAGACATTCCCTAAATGACCGTCATCAATATCAAACCAGAGCTCTTTTTCTACACTTGGTAGTTAAATATTTATTTTTATGTTACTTAATATGTTTCAGTCCCTGTTCTTTATTGTAATTTTAATCATTAACAGTCATCAGCCTCTGTCAGCATATAACACAGGTTTTTTAAGCCTCACTGCCAGTTAACTGAAATCTGCAACCTGCCCACAGTCATTATCCTACTGCATGCCATTAATATGGAATTAACTTTAATCCTCACATTGCACTGATTATTTCCATCCTTCTTCCTGCCAATAAAGTCTGCTGCTGCTTTCAGTGCAGAAAAAAGAGCTGCCTCGTTTAAGCTTCTTAAGGCTGCAAACAACATTTAATAATTTTCCATCTAAAAGAGCTAAAAATATGCACATATCGCTTTCCTAATTTAGTTGTCAATGAGCTGAAAATAGTAACGGTTGTAATAGCTGCTTGGCCATATTATAAATAACCCTTTGGAACGTCCACTTGATTTCTGTTTACATAGAAATGGATGCCTCCTCTGCCAGTATAGGCACACACACACACAGAGAAGCAATGGAACATGTGCAGGTTAATTACACTGGAAAGGGAAGCTGTGTGACTCTATGGCATAAATGTATATATCGTTTTGTGAAATTGCGATCTATGAGTATCAATGCAAATAAAATACAAATAGTAGTCACAAGACAAGGACCATTACATTACTAGTAGTGATGGTAAATCTTTGGTGTTTTGCTTCGCCTAAAAATATGCGACTTATCTGTAAAATGGTGAAAAATTTGCGAAACGCATTGAAGTCAATGGGAGTGAAAATAATTTTGATGCGTGACAATTTTGACACGAGCGACAATTTTTATACACGTGTCTTTTGGGTCCAAATGCATTAAAGTGCATGGGCAAAACTTTCAACATTTTTTATGCGCGTGATTATTGTGATGCCGACAATTTTTTTTTGTCACGGTGGATTTTTTACTTGTCGCATATCCGCCACAAATCCGTCTCTGGCGAATTTATTCACCCATCACTAATTATTAGCCTTATTAGTAAAGGGAAATGGACAAAATAAAGCAATCATAATACAATTTCTAATTACACAGGCACTCACAAAGCATTAGTATAGAGCACTGATGTAAATAGAGGGGGTCGATGCTTTCTTTTTGCAATTTATTCTCAAATCATGGCAAAAATTTCAACACAAAAGTAAATACATTTTCCCACAAATTCCACTGTTTCTGTTCTCCCATATTCTCTCAATGCCTGTATGCAGAATTGTTAGTTCATAATTCAGGATTTGTATTTCAGTGGTGTAAGATCTCATTTTAGACCCATGAGGCTCCCTTAGGTCCCAAACCTGTTTTTAAAACAATTTGACACTTTATGACAGGAGTTATTCCCTTTTTCCCTGATTAATTGTGGGCTGTAAAATTGAAGACTCCAGGTCCCCTGTTACAACTAGGAAGGGATGTATAGTAGTAAGTAGTCAGCACAACGATTGTCAAATTCAATCAAGGCAGTGCACGTCACTTCAATGGCCACTTTCCAAAGTAGAACAGAGATGTTAAAGGACAAGCCAAAAAATAGGGAGAGTAAAGTCACATTTGTGACACAGTACAATACATTGAGCAAAAAGGGTTGCAAGTATTTTGTGACACCATTGGCCTTTATTGAAAGAAAACTTACCCCAAATTACTGCGTTCAATAGACCACCTGTCATAGCCTATAAGAAAGGCAGATCACTAGGCTCTTTGCTGGTACATTCAGATATAAGACAAAATAGGAATATAGATAAGGACAGGAATAGAAAAGTGGGGACATTTCCCTGCTATAATTGTAATTGTTGTTCTAATGTACAACAGGGTAATAGTGTTTTTCACCCTAGAAAGGGATACCCTATAAAAATTAAGGATCGCTACTCTTGTAGCTCAACACATGCAATTTATGTAATCAAATGCCCATGTGGGCTTACATATGTGGGTCAAACCACAAGAGCAATCCGTGAACGCATTAGGGAACATAAATCGAGAATTAACACCGGAAAAAAGGAACAAGCAGTGGCTGGCAATTTTATTAAGCATGCTCACAGAGTGAACCAACTGAAATTTCAAGTAATTGAGACTATTCAAATTAAACAACGGGGAGGTAACCAACAAAAAGAATTATTATATAGAGAAGCATTCTGGATCAGAAAATTGGAAACTTTGGAGCCATGGGGTTTAAATAAAGAATACAATTTAAGTCCTATTTTGAGATAATTCTTTATCCCCGTTTTTAACTAAATTATTAAATATTAACTTGCTTTATGTTCTTATTTTTTACAGATACATTTGTTGTATTCACCCTTTCAAATGTTCACCTTAAGATTTTCACTATCGGTTGGCAACATTGTAAAAGACACTTTGTACTGATTTGTTACACTTTGACTTTTATTGTCTTGTAAGTAAAATTGTACACGTTAATGACCACAAGGTGGTGTTGCAGACTATAAATAGCTGTTTTTATTGTTTGTCAGCAAGCTTGATAAAAGGCCGCAAGGCCTGAAACGTTGCTGTGATGCCCCTATTGACAATTAAAGGCTTTTAAGAAATAAGAAATATACAGTGGTGCTGTTTCAAATTTCTTCTACCCATTTTCTTCTACCCACAACTAGGAAGGGAATCCATGCCACTGAACTCCTCTTATACAGAATGTGTATCCCCTATACATTGAAATTGATTTTTCATGTTGGGTTGCTGATAACCTGAAACCACTTGCCACGTATGCTCTTATTGAAATTTTTGGGGTTGGTATCTTAAAATAAATGTCCTCTATAATGCACTCTAGACATACTGTATCTAAAAGAAAGATCTTATTAGATGAGCATACAGAGTTTCCAGAAAAATATTAAAGTAGGCTAAATATTCGAATATTGGTTGACTGCTTAACTCTCTATCATGTTAAGATATGAATAAAAACTATTTCAAATTCTATTTTTGTTTTATAGTTTTTTTTACTAGTTGCTATTAATTGATTTTATTAACTTATTTTACCATTAAACCCCCACCTCTTTCACAGCCCTGATTTTTTAGTGATGACTCAATCATTTGTCCACTCACTTGTTCAATTCATTACTGCAAATGTTCCATGTGGGTCTCTAAAGCGACATGACGAGAAATCTAGGTCAAATACTTGGTGCTTTGGTTGCTGAAATTACGAAATTATTAAATTTGTCAAGAAGAAGAGTGTCATATGTCAATGTGGAGTACACGAAACAAGGGAATGCAGCATTTGTCAAAGCACCCATTCTGGGACTGAGTGAGATTCCTGCTAAACACAACAAAAGAGCAGGCTAAAATAATCTTCAAGATTGAATATGCACTCTTATTACTCAATGTGAAGAAAAATTCATAGCCCATCTTGCTTATTACAGTGTTTATACTTATGGTAAATGTGGCAAGATTACCACGGCAGATACAGAACTTTATGAAATAAGGTAGAATTCTAAGGGGCAGATATATCAAAGTTCAAAGTGAAAATTCGAATGAAAAAAATTTTTCAAACAAATTTTTGTGTACCTCGACTAGGGAATAGTTCAAGTTCGATTTGAATTTGAAAAGAAATCGAAAATTTCGAAAATTTATCATGTACTGTCTCTTTAAAAATTGAACTTCAACCATTCGCCATCTAAAACCTGCTGAATTGCTGTTTTAGGCTTCGAAACGTACGATTCAAATGCACTATTATGATTCAAATTTGATTGAAAACTGACCTATTCAATCGAAAACGGACCTATTTGGCCAAAAAAAACCCTTCAATTTAATTTCGGTTTGGTCTTTTTAAATTAGAATTTCAAAGTTTTTGAAATTCAACCCTAGATAAATCTGCCCCCTGTTACAAGAAACTAATATGACATTGTAACCCTTTTTTCTTTACAAACACTTTAACCACCACTGCTTGCTCCCATTGATGGTAGATTGGTATGTATGGGCAGCCATTTCATATGAGTGATGTGATTTCTTTATTATTTGCAAAAGGGAATAGGGAAGCAATTTTAAACTACCCAGTTGTTTAATATTTCCAATATACAGTGACAGGCACAAGATGATTGCATACCACAATGAATTCCATAGTCTCGCTTAATCATTCACATTAACAGATCTACACGTCAACTAATCTCATCAGTAAGCACCATTTATAACCAGAGCTAAAATGATACAATTTCAAATAAGCCATAGAATATTTATTACCCTGCTGAGGCTGTTATGGACATCTTACTTGTTTCATGCCAAAACGTTAGTGGCGAATAAGTGGATGAGTCCACATCCTCTCACAGTAAAACAATTATTGAAATTGGTTAATATTTGAATACACCTGTAACCTGGGTATGGGTGAGGCTTGGATGTTAACATGTGTAGGGCCCTATAGAGTTAATCTTTTCACTATTTCCTTGGGTTATTAGGTAGAATCCCTGTTACAAAATAACCTTTACAGTGATAGGCTGAGAGATTTGATGACACTGCTTTGACACACTCCTATATAGTGTGTGCAGGGAGTGGCCACTTCCTCTTTTGCCTCTAGATGTGATTCCAGCTGGATGTGCTCAGGGGGACTGAGTGCAATAGGCCCAGAAGAAGTCATGTGTCCAAGTCGGGGACCAGGCAACCCCGTGAATGAGGAACAGATATACTAGGGCAGACTTGTCATAGTCTCTCTAGGAGAGAAAGGCAGATAGGATAGAGAGAAAGAGCAGCTGAAGCTCCAACAAGGATTTGCAGTAAGGGAGTAGCTTCCCAGAGGCTCTGTGTGTTGCCTCCAGTCAGGGACCTCAGTGAAGAGGGACTGTAGGCTAGAAGCTGCTTCCTGACAACTTCCAGGAGGGAAAGGTTGTACTGCATTTGCCTGTGTACTCTCTGTGTGAGCCTGCCTTTGATCTGTGTGAACTCTCAATGTGCTGTTTTTCTCAACTCCTGCGTGAGTATTAAACCTGTGGTCACTTGCCTCGTGCATAGTAAATAAACCGTTCCTGATTGTTAAGAACCTCCTGGCGCCCAAGTTGTTTTAGTGTGCACAGTAGCCTGGGGGGATGTAGTTGCACGACACCATAGAGGGAACACTTCCACTTAGCGAAGGCCCTGCCCTGGTTGTAAGTCGTGTGTAACCCATGCTCTAGTGTTCTAGCTGGTGAATTAACCCTGAGTGGCCCAAATAGGTGTTACACATGTTTTTTAATATTTGTTTTACTGTTAAATACACTTCTGTGCTCTTGGAAGGTAGAACACATTGGTTGAACACACTGTAGTCCAATAATGTTAATTGTCTCATCTTCAGTATGATAGGCACATGATAAATTATTTTTTACATATTTTTTACATTGAATGTATTCTGCTATGGTTATAATAAATATAAAATTATTTAATTATAGAATGGAGGCACGAACAATTCAATTCCAATAGAAAAGTCACAGAGAAACATGGAGAATTATTTATTAAAGATTGAATTTTAGTGGTTTTAGAGATTTTTGAAAGCACGACTAAACTCACAAACTCTAATACCACAATTGTCCCTGAATTTATTAAAAGATCCGAATATAGAAAATGCAAACAAAAACAGTGCTGAACGATGCACTAAAAAAATAAGAATACCTTGACCGCTACAAATTCACATTTTTTGGACAATTCCTAGTGAAAAAAATCTGAGAAACCTTTAAGTGGCAGATTTATCAAGGGTCAAAGTGATTTTGAAGTAAAAAAATTCGAAGTAATTTTTTTGGATACTTCAACCATTGAATAGGATACTACGGCTTCAAATTCGAATTCAATTCGAAGTAAAATCGTTCGAATATTTGACCATTCGATAATCGAAGTACTGTCTCTTTAAAAAAACTTAGATTTCAATACTTCGCCAAATTAAACCTGCCGAAGTGCTATGTTATCACACTTCTGTTACCGCTGCAGAGTGCTGATCAAAGCATTCTTGGAGTCTGGTAAGTTAATATCAATAGATCGGCTTTATTTTGCGCTTTTAAAATTACAAAGGAGGGGATTTACATCTATGTTAGCCTATGGGGACCTTCTAGAGCATTTTTCTAAGTTTTTGGAAGTCGAAGTAAAATCGTTTGATCGATCGCTGAAATCCTTTGAATCGTTCAATTCAAAGGATTTATTCGTTCGATTTATTCGTTCGATTTTACTTCGACCGCAGCCAAATTCGATGGAAAAAACTTTGACTTTGATATTCGAAGTTGAAGTATTTTAATTCGATGGTCGAATTTCAAAGTATTTTAAACTTTGAAATTCGACCCTTGATAAATCTGCCCCTAAAAGTCTGATTTGATTTAAAGCAATTTAAAACTTTTACTTGGTGAAGTTTGGTATGAAAGGTTTTTTACTCAATAAATTTAGATTTTTTTAGAGATTTTAGAAATACAGGAAAATCATGACATTTTTGAGATTTGTGGAAAAAATAGTAATTTGATTGTTAATAAATAGGCCCCTAGCGTTTCTTAAAAACTATACAAAATGACCTATGTGATGATGTTTACAATCAGCTTTTGTTACAATTATTTTTATTAGGAGATTTACCTCAATGTCAATGACTGTTTTTATTTTAAAAATTATATACATTACAGAAGCTACTTACAGTGCCAAAATGAAAGCTGCTCACAGATAACAATAAAAATGAAATAAGAAAAATAAATGATTTCATGTTTTGTGAGTTCACATATTATAATTGTTATTTTTCATGGTTTTCCAGTTATGTTCTACAGAATAGTATCAACAGTTAAATTGTCAAGTAACCAGTGAACTCATGAAATGCAAATTTTGTATTACAAGCAACAATGTCAGAGATCACACACTGGAAAATAAAACAAGCTACTAACAGAAGTGAAATATGTCATATTTAATGAATATATTTCAGAAAAAATGACTCACCTCCCCGAATAAAGCATAATAAAGTCATTGTAGATTCACACAATAGTTTTGATGTTAATAATGAGTAGAAAATGTTTATGAACAAATGTTTTGCTCATAAGAGAAATGCAACCAAGCTGATAAATTACATGACCAAATTTTAAATGCGTTAAAACAGAGAAAAAAAAAAAGAAAATAATATTTTCTCTTTGACTGGTTTCCTTGATTGTATTTATGGTACTTAGAAGTATAAATACATTTGTATATAATATATAAAATATATCTAAAAATGTTTATTACGCAGTTTTTCTCACTCCAAAGCATTAAAGTCAATGGATTTCCTTGTGGTAACTTTTTTTCTCTGTGACTTTTTTTTGACTATTTTTTTTTTCCAGCAAATCAAATGCATCAAAGTCAATGGGTGTTTTTTGTTACGGTAACTTTTTGCCTTTGTTGTTGTGAATTGTTTTGTGGCAGATTTTCACTGCAGTTTTGCGAAAATCCGTATCCGTGTGAAAATTTCACTGTGAATCCATGCCTGGCGAAAAAAATTCACTGATAACTATGAGGGGCAGATTTACCTAGGGTCGAATATCGAAGGTTAATTAACCCTCGATATTCGACAGTCGAAGTAAAATCCTTTGACTTCGAATATCGAAGTCGAAGGATTTTGCGCTATTCCTACGATAGAACGATCAAAGGAATAATCGTTCGATCGAACTATTAAATCCTTTGAATCTAACGATTTGAAGGATTTTAATCCATCAATCGAAGGATATTCCTTAGATCAGAAAATTGTTAGGAAGCCTATGGGGACCTTCCCCATAGGCTAACATTGGCCTTGGTAGGTTTTAGGTGGCGAACTAGGGGGTTGAAGAATTTTTTAAAGAGACAGTACTTTGACTATCGAATGGTCGAATAGTCTAACAATTTTAAGTTTGAAACGTTCTATTCGAAGTTGAAGGTCGTAGTCGAAGGTCGAAGTAGCCCATTCGATGGTCGAAGTAGCCCAAAAAAACATTCAAAATTCGAACTATTTTTCCTCTATTCCTTCACTCGAACGAAGTAAATGGGCCCCTTATAAGTGTTGCCTTAATTTTAATGCACGCAACCCCTGGGGCACTGCACGCAACCCCTGGAACCAGAATTACTGTATCACTCAGTATACAGTATATATAGATATTTATATTTTTGTATCATTAAATGTAAAAGTAATGAGAGGAAAAAGTAAGGAATTAGGAAAAGAATCTAGGTAGAAGGAATGAAAAGTAGAAAGAATGGTAAAAGTGTAATGGGTAACCTGACACAGGAGAAGGTTGACTGCTCCATCTACTCATGATACTAGTTAAAAAGACCATAGAAGACCACACTGACTTAAATGAGTCAGGGGGCAGCTGGGAAACTGATAATATGTCAGATTTCAAAATCTAATTTAAAAAAATCTGTTTGTGCTCTTTTTAAAAATGGGTTTCAGTGCAGAATTCTGCTGGAGCAGCACTATTAACTGATGTGTTTTGAAAAAAACATGTTTTCCCATGACAGTATCCCTTTAAGGTTTGGCCCTCCATATCCTCCATGGTTCTGGGCACTATATAGGGTTTGTTTATTAATTTTATTATAAAATTAATCACTGTTTCCTGTAGTCCTTTACTGTTGGACATATTAAACAAGAACGGGTCAATGCATATGTGGAAGTCTAGTGAGGAAAGTCATGCCTTAAGCAGCAAGTTGGACTATTCATTATATATGGACATATTTTCCCTGCATGTGTTTATATTTGTGAAGCTGGGCAAGATTAGTGTATTTAATGTGCAAACATCATTTTTTAAGTTTTAACCTGTGCTGTGATTGTCCTAAAATAAGGTTTAATTGCAAATTGTGAAAATGTACAGTATGTGCACATTCTGTCTTCGAATGACACCACAACCTTAGTGGCAGAAAAAATATTTGCTAAAATGTTTTGCAAGTTATGAATTTATATTCACAAAATTACAACCAACGCTTTGTTTGCACACACCTACCACTCTCCCACAAAATCCATCTCAACTGCAACCAATTGCAAATATTTATGCGCAATGCACAACTGCTATTAACATAAAAGGCAAGGATGATACAGTGGTGCAAAATGTAGGTGTTTCGGGGAAAACATGTGTTAACCAACTATGTGGGATAAATCAGTGCTGCATAAACTTTATAAAGTGTGACTCATTCTGCACTGCACACAGTTTATATAAGAGCCCGATTTTCATTATTCTAATCAGTACAGATCTATGACAATTTCGTGTGATCATACTCAGTTCTGCTTGCAGTGATTAAGCAGTACCTCCCTCTAGTATCAGATAAAATGCTCTTTACTATATTCACACTAATCTATTCTCCCTATTATTAATTCTTTCTCCTATTTGGCATAAAGATGAGCATGAATATGTCTTTTTAATTAGTAAGCAATGCTACCCCTAAAAGGAGTATTATATATAACATATAGAATTATAATTATCCGATAAGACAGAAAAGGAATGGTCACTCATTAGAATTAGGATTTATTTTTCAAATAATAACTTCTCTGTAGGAATGAGTAGTGGAGTGTAATGCGATCACATTTAGGTGATTATACAGTAATAATCTGGGAGATATCCCGGTAGAACACCTTTTAATAATAATATATAGAATCAGCACACACATCTTCTACTGAGCATGTAAGTGTTAAGTCTAAAATCTATGGCCAAATGTACATAAATAATATAAAATAATAAAAACATAATATAAATAATATAAATAATATAAAATAATAAAAACATAATATAAATAATATAAACATAATAAATAAAGCCAATAATTGGTGAAAAGGAGTTATAAAGGCACACATCTTATCTGCTGTATAATGTTTTCTGATTTTAGTCATTTCCTTATGTTTTTCAGTTTATTTTTGCTAAATTCATCAGTGCCACAATAAGAAGAAATGCACTGTGGTTCTGTAAAAGGATGTAATGTAATATAATAACATGTAATTTCATGTGTCATTGAAAACACCTTCTTGTACATATTATTACATATTTATCTAGTTTTAATACATAATTAATCTTGATTCAAATAAAATACCCGTGCTGCTAAAGGGAGCATTCAGGGATCACAATGAGGCCCATTACTTTGATATTCTCTTCCCATTGTTCATGTTATTTCTGTTGATAATACATGTGCATTTGTATGTGCTATGGACAAGTTATATATAATAGCCGCAAATATGTGCAGTACAAATACATACACAAATATCTGCAAATTAACTGCAATAAAATCTGATCTTTTATCCACAGTTATACTCATATCCATGGAATTAACTTGAAATTGTTGTTAAAATTATATTTATATAATGTTATTATTATGCTTTTCAGACTTTGCTGCAGTTCGGTTGTTGTTTTGGTCCATTTTGACGATTGAAATATAAAATGGTACAGGCAGTTGCTGGAAGATGGAAAAAAAAAAAAAAAAGATGCTATATTTAGATATGTCTGACATTCGCCTAGCAATGACTCCACAGATATTTGTATATCTTAATCTTTGAGCCACTGGACACTTATGAACATTGTGTACCCACAGTCGATCAACTCCCATCCATGTTTTACTGTTCATATGTTAATGTATTTTGTTTTCGCTTTTTTTGACCCACACCATTGTTTTTCTAGACCCACTGGCTTAGGACACATGTAAGAGACTCCTAATGCTGTTCGGTAGTTGGTATGGGCTCCGTATGCTATTGCTGAAGGGCGGGAAGCACGGTGTTTTAGTATTGCAGATATGTGGACTGGGACAAATGGCAAACGCACTCATTTTAATGATCTTGTGCCTCTGTCTGTTCGTATGGGGAGGTGCTATCTGGAATTCTGCTTCAGCCTTGAGCACTCCCCAAATGAACACAAGACTTGGTCATGTGGCCAGGTTAACTCACAAGACAGCATTGGACAATATTATGGTCTACGTTGCCTCCTTGTCTGAGGGGAGTACCCCATGCATATTGCCCTAGTCTGATGTATGCCACTTGACAGCTCGTCCACCTCTACTGCAATAGATACCGGCAAAGGTACCGGGACACCTGACTTATGAGCTACCCTATGACACCACGGTGGGGGGTTGTACATATGTTAGGGTTGGCCTAAATAATTGTTATGACAGAGGGCAGTTTTTAATCTCACAGGTGTGTTTTTATTACTATGATGTCATTCATGTGGGTGGGTCCTTTAATCACCTAGCCTCTCTTTGGCTATAAATTGTGTGGGACCGAAACGATGGACGAATAAACCTTTTTTGTTTTTTTGACCTTTTTTTGTCTGTTTAAATCCGGTGAGTGCCACCACATTCTATATATATATATATATATATATATATATATATATATATATATATATATATATATATATATATATATATATATATATATATATATATATATATATATATATATATATATATATAGAATATATATATATATATATATATATATATATATATACACACAGTATATACATGTTTTAAGAATTATTTTATCAAATGTCACCATATAGTAATACAGACAGTTTGAAAGAATGCTACAAAGGCAGTTTGTAGCAACTTAAGCTTCATCTTCATGTAATTGGATTGCAAACCCCAAAAGAGAGTTTTGGCTAATGAAAGGAAATATAATTCTAATCAACTTTGCAATATACTTTGATTACAAATATTCAATGGATTTAAAGTAATTTGAATTGCTGTAATTTTATATCCCTTCCTATTCTCCGCTCCTGGTTATGAGTATTAAAACAATGCTTCAAATATGAATTGCTGTATCCCTCAAAAAACCAAAGTTCATATAAAACTTTCTGTTATCTCCCTGTTGATAAACTATGGTTTTTGAGGGATACAGCAATTGAAGAGTGCTTTAAAACGGGCGGAGGAAAACCTATCTGATTGCTGGAATTTGGGAACACCATAGCTCCAGGGTTCAAACTTTATTTTTAGACTATTAAAACAATGCAGCAGAAGTCAGTTATTAACTGCAAAGCAATGTGGGAAATAGTCTTTAGTTGAGAAATGAATTCTACTACATTGTTTCAAGAACCAGTAGTGCAGATAGCGGCTGATTAATAAGATGTGAGGCCGCTAGGCTACATTCAGTTTTTTAAAATAAAATATTGTTTTTACTTATATTTTATTGCCCTATGGATTTCCTGGAGTGCCTTTTTCAGTTTGTTTGCATAGTTTACAGTTTTTTGCTCCCGAGCTGAGGGTCTGGGGCTGGTACATTTGGACCACTGATTATAGTTATTAACATTGGTTTTCTTTGGCACCTTTTTCTGCATTTTGAAAACAGGTTTAGTGTGCTGTCCGCAAGTGACCCCACTAGATATGCACGTATATAGGCACATGCATGTGCCTTATTTCCCTTATGCTCCCAGAAGGTGTATCTGACCGGACCCAGCAGTAAGAATAAAAATAATTATTAAAAGAAAATAGAAAAAATAATTGAAAAAAAAAGCTAGATGTGCCCTGATCACACTCTGCCCCTGAGTGCAGACGGGGACAGACAAATTTGAATTTTTACAGCAATTTGAGTTTTTTCTTAGCTAAAACTCATAAATTTGAATTAATTGTATCCTCGCCAAGTACAGTACCATGGCAGGGTCACTAAATTGGCAGCAATTTGAGCTATCTTCATCAACATAAGTTCCTTGCACTTCTGTAGTGTGCTTGGCACATCTGTATAGCCGCTTGGTCCTTGAACGTGTATTCTTAAAGGCTTATAGGAGTCTATTTATGATTTTCTGGTTGTGTTAAAGTGGAAAAAAATCTGATTTATTTTTGAGTAAAAAATCTGATTTTTAGAGATTTATAGAAATATGCTCCAAAACTGCTAATAATCCGAATCCGAAAATACTCCAGCTAAAAGCTGTCAAAATCATATAGAAGTCAATGGAAGTAACAACTGGGATTTGTTTTTTACCTTCAGGTTTCTCTATAATTTCAAGCTTGTTTTCATTCGTTAATTTGAATTATCAAGTTTTTGGGCGACTCTAAAAAGTTGCACGATACGAATTAGCTCGATTTAGTAGCAATGTTTTTTGTGCACAATTGTTTGAGAAAAATTATTGGTAAATGAAGGGGATTCGAGTTTGGACGGATTCTGTTTTATAAGAGTGAGGAAAAAATGTAGTTTTAATAAATAACCCCCTTACTATTAATATCAATTTAAGTTACAAATAGCTTTAACTCCATTGCTTTTTTGTAATTGCTTCAAAAACGCAACTACATGTGTAAAGTCACTAGAGCATTTTATAGCTCCAGGGAAGGGGAACAAAGTGCTTCACTTTGAATAAGAAATATTAAATACTAAAAATTGCCACGTGCCAATATCATTGCCTAAATGAGGTGCTGCATAGTCATGCCATTAGGGCAAGGCCAGACGTGGCGTTTTTTGCAGCGTTTTTATATTGCGTTTTTAAAAAAGAACAGCCAGGCATAAATATGCATAAACTGCACTACCACTGAAACTAATGGAAAACGCACTATGGCAATTTACACAGGGCGATTGCAAGCTGAAATCCGCCACAGGACGCCAGTATTGGCGTTTTTTAGCAGAAACGCCAATACTTCAGGAAACTACCAGATCAATAGACTCTATGGGATCTGCACACTTGAAACCACACTTTGTGTAAATACGCAGCATTTTTTAAATATGGCGTCCAAATTCTCAATGAGAACAATGAGAAGTGTATGTTGGGAAAAGAATCCAACGTGCTAAAAAATGCATGTTGGCGGTCGCATGTGGTTTCAGTAGCGTATTTACGCCTGGCTGTTCTTTTTTAAAAACGCAACGTAAAAACGCCGCAAAAACGCCACGTTTGGCCTTGCCCTTGATGATTGAAGTTGAACAGGGCAATCAGATAAATGTTTACATTATAGGGTCATAAAAGGCTTACCTTTAGACTAGAGGAACAGACCTTTCATTGGAAGCAGTGTAGGCGGTTCTTCACGGTTAGGGCATTGAAGTTGTGGAATGACCTGACAGTTATATCCAAGGCTATTGGGATCTTAAAGGGGTTGTTCACATTCACATAAATGTGGGTAACCCAGCAGATGAAGTAATTTTATGTAAATATGTAATATATGTGCATTAGAAAAACTCAGGCATTGTTAGTTAGTGTTTTTCTCTATGACAGCTTTCAGGATAGGTGCAGGGGGTCACTGACCCCTTTTAAGACAGGACCATGTCAGAGCCCGATGTAATGCGGAGAGCTGGCAGTAGGAGCTTCACGTATGAGTTCAGTGTAGCGAAAGTGGACAGCCCCATTAATTAATAATAAATAATAATTAATTCACAAAATTAAGCATATCTGAGTCCACTCTATGAGATTTACAATAACTTCACATAATTATACTGTTAGATATATAGTAAATGGCAGTAGGTTTCTGTGACCAGTGGCACATTTTAAACTCCCCATTTTTAGTATGACAACTTTGCTTCACCTAATTTATTTGTGTTTTCTGAAAATAATACCATTGATTAATATTTTCAATGTTGGTTTTTTAACACGCCAGGCTTTTGCTTTTTGATTTCAAACTTTGTTGCCATAGCAACATTGGAACATCTGAAATTATTCAAAAGCTTGATTTTTATTATTCATCGTCAAAAAGCAGCTCTAACATTGAATGTACTGACAATAAACCAGATGACATTTTTTGCATCCCACCTCTTCTTTGTAATTTTTCCTAGCCATGACTCGTTAATTATCTCATACTTTGTCCCAGTAGAATACAGAGCCCATTCTGGATTTAATGACTTATGACTAACAGAGAGTAACAGTTTCTATTTCTGCGGCTGTTATTCTTGGTGTTTCTTCTAATGTATTCTCCATTTTATATTATTGATTAGGTTTCCACAGCTAATCTGAAATAGGTCAAAAATTTGTCATGCAGAGTGGAAATGCTCATAATCATGACCCAAATATATTACATGTATTGTGCTGGGATTGTTTCAGTGCTCTATAAAGATAACACTTTTGTAATCCAATGGCACTGAAACATCATAGCAGAATATCTTGAAGTCATTATACATACAATTTCAACTTAAAGGAGCAGCATACCCCATTTTCAACATTAATTCAATAAATCGGGCTTGTGCTAAACATACTCAGGGGCAGATTTACCAGGGGTCGAATTACGAAGTTATGGGATTTTTTTTGAACTCCCATAACTTTGAAATTCGAATTAAAAAAAGACGAACCGAAATGTAGTAAAAAATCTGACGTTTTTTTCTGCGGGTGAATAGGCCGTATTCGTTTGAATTTGAATCGAAGTAACATTGTATTCGATCAAATTCGATTCAGAGTTTTTTGAAAAAAAAAACTTTGAATTTTCCAAGTCCACCAATTGACTCCAAATAGGTTCTAGGAGGTCCCCCATAGGCTAAAACATCCATTTGGCAGGATTTAGATGGCAAATGGTCAAAGTCGATTTTTTAAAGAGATCCATTATCCAGAAACCAGATATCCAGAACATTCTGAATTACGGTAAGGCCATCTCCCATAGACTTAATTTTAATCAAAATTTTTAAAAATGATTTCAGTACCTTGTACTTGATCCTAAATAAGATATGATGCTTATTGGATGCAAAGCAATACTGTAGCTGTGATTGCGAGTTAACTGAGCCTTCCTTTTGAAATTAGACCTGTTCATAAATGTGAGACTGTTGTTTTTTTTTTGCAGTCAGCTACAAGGTCACCTGATGAACTTTTTGACAGATCTGCGCTAAATATTCACCAAGTGTTTTGTTTTGCTTAAAAGAAAAAAAAACAGTGGGGAAAAAACACAAAAAATGCAGGCATTATCATTATGTTCCTACACTTAGGGGCCGATTCACTAAGCTCGAGTGAAGGATTCGAATGAAAAAAATTCGAATTTCGAAGTATTTTTTTGGTACTTCGACCATCGAATTGGTTAAATTCGTTCGAATACGAACGAAATCGAACGAATCGAACGAAAAATCGTTCGACTATTCGACCATTCGATAGTCGAAGTACTTTCCCTTTAAAAAAAACTTTGCCCCCCTACTTCGGCAGGTAAAACCTACCGAAGTCAATGTTAGCCTATGGGGAAGGTCCCCATAGGTTTGCTAACCTTTTTTTGATCGAAGGATTTTCCTTCGATCGTTGGATTAAAATCCTTCGAATCGTTCGATTCGAAGGATTTAATCGTTCGATCGAACGAAAAATCCTTCGATCGATCCAAAGAACGTTTAGCGCTAAATCCTTCGACTTCGATATTCGAAGTCGAAGGATTTCAATTCGAGGGTCGAATTTCGAAGTATTTTTAACTTCGAAATTCGACCCTTAGTGAATCTGCCCCTTAACCAAAGTCATCTGTAAGTGTAATATTCTTGACATGCTGTTTTCTTTTGCATGTATGTTGATAAAACATTTTATGTACTTTATTTTGGAACATTAGATTAAGGTCAGGATCAGCTTTATTTGGGTCTTGGGTTAATTTGAGACTTTAGGTTAAAGTTCAGACTAGATCAGCAGCCTATAACATACAGTATGATATGACCCTTCATCCTGGAACAACGGAAAGCTTTTCTTTTTCTACAAAAATAGTGATGGGCGAATTTGCGCCGTTTCGCTTCGCTGGAAACGGCGGAAAATTCACGAAACGGCGCAAGCGTGTAGTTTTTGACGCCGGCGCACGTTTTTGACGCCGGCGCATGTTTTTAACGCCGGCGTCCGTTTTGGCGAATTTTGTATTTGACGCCAGCGAATTTTTTCGGGCGAATTTTCATGGGCATTTTGCGAATTTATTCGCTGGGGGCGAATCGCGCAAATTCGTCGTGAATAAAAATTCGCCCATCACTATACAAAAACAGTTGTGGCTTAGTGGAAAGGAGCTTCTCTAACAAAGTAGGGCAATGTATCTGCTATTGAAGAGTTTAAAAATGCCATAACTACAATGTAATTTTGCCTTCTTCATTTCCCAAATATTTTCATGGTTTTGCAAATGGTTTTAGTGAAGCAAAAGTGCAGATTTGCTCATCACTACTTTAACTAAAAAAATTGCAATGTCTACGAAATCTTACAAAATTCTTACAAAAATAATATGTTCTACACTTTTAGCAATTAGGTTTCTTTTTAAGAATTAACATTTTTTGTTCTGATAGATGTAGTGAAACCTGATTTTACCAGGGATTGCCCATATCTCTGTCATGTTTTCATGTACACACCTCACACAAGTTATCTTTTTTATTACACTAATTTGGTAAAAAAGGATTTATGAAGCAATGCTGCTTTGCTTTTTGTTAAGAGTGACTAATTTTTAAACTTCGTGTAATTACCAATTTGGTTCTGTAAAATGCAGCACATAAAACGTACAATGTTCAAATAAAGTTTGGCCCCTGATAAATTATTTTAATACCTGAACAGCTGTTGTGTGGGTAGTACCAACATGAATTGGTAAACATATGTATACAAATTGTTGAGAAATGTCTTCATTAGTGCTAGATTAATATGCAGAATTCACATCCCTTTGCGAAATTAACTGAAGAAAGACTGTTAGGGGCATATTTATCGAATTTAGAGTTTGAGAGTTTATAAAAACTCCCATAAACTCGAAATTCGAAAAAAATTACCAATCAATTTTTTTTTAACATTTTTATTTTTTTTAAAAAAAATGTACTTCAAAAGTCCACCAAACTACTGTAAATCGATTGTAAGATGTCCCCATAGGCTAAAACACCAATTCAGCAGGTTTTAGATGTCGAATATTCTAATTTGAATTCTTAAAGGCACAGTACATATAGTTTTGAAATCCGAATTTCTAATTTTTTTTATTTAAAATCAAATTTAGACAATTCCCTAGTCAAATTACACTAAATTTTAATTTGACCCTTGATAAATCTCAATATTTTGACTCTCTCAACCCCGCCCCTTTAAAAACAGCCCTACAATAATCTCAAAAGGTAAATGGATTTTGGAAGAGATCAGGACAAATAGAGAGAAAACCAGGTATGGTTTTTATCCCCCCAAAAATACTCTCTTTTTCACTAGGTTAGGACTGACTCAAGCACACTGCCTTGATGCAGTGCCATATTTATATATTGGCAACTGAGGGCCTGTGCCTAGGGCAGCAGCTTTTGGGGGAAGGATGTCTATATAGCTGAAATTTTGTTTTCTAAATAAAATTAAGAACACCCCCCAGCTGCCGCAGGACACTTATCGATTAAATCCTGAAAGTGATTCTGAAAGTGATGTAAATGCAGTAGTGACATCACAAATGGCAACTGACCTAAATACATCCCTGCCTTGATGGAGTGTTAAATCTTTCTTACAGATTTCTATTATATATTAGTTATGTTATACAAAAGACTATAGGTCCCAGAATTTGCCTGCTGCTTGTTACAATGTCATTTTCTCCTATTCTCTTGAGCCACTAGGGGGTCTTAGTGCATACACTGACTAACAATAACTCTTTCTGAAACACAGTTACCTCATTAATGGCGGGTTGGTGGTTCAGCAATGAAGGTCCTTTATAAGCCTGCGCATTGGAAGCTCCTGAGCCCAATCTAGCCTCTGACTTCTGTGTGTTCACTGAAGCCCATATATAAAATAAAGTTTTTGCTTATATCTTGTTGAAGTGTATCATTCTCATTGAAGAGTTAACCATTACAAAAACCTTTTTGCATATCCTGAAAAAAAAAATTAATTCACATTCTCTAAACTAGTTTTTAGCCTCTGTGGTAAAAGCCAACGCCAAAAGCCTCCTGCCACATAAATGACTTAAGTGATTGTGTGATTAACACACCATTATGATTAGTATGCACAAAAATCGTAAAATTGCAAAAATGCACAGGGGGAAATTAAATAACAATGACTAATAACCAATAAGTAGTGATTATTTTTGTGTTCATTTTGATATAAAAAATCTGGAGAAGCTTCCGCTTAAATTTCAAAATGATTAGTGATGGGCGAATTTTGGAAAGTTCATGAAAAATCGTGAAATTCAGACGTTTTCACGAAAAATCGTGAAATTCAGACGTTTTCACGAAAAATCGTGAAATTCAGACGTTTTCACGAAAAATCGTGAAATTCAGACGTTTTCACGAAAAATCGTGAAATTCAGACGTTTTCACGAAAAATCTTGAAATTCAGACGTTTTCACGAAAAATCGTGAAATTCAGACATTTTCACGAAAAATCGTGAAATTCAGACGTTTTCACGAAAAATCATGAAATTTGAACGGTTTCACAAAAAAATTGTGGAAATCGTAAATTGACGCCGGCAAATTTTCACCGGCGAATTTTCGCAGGAGATTCGCGATTTTAGTCGCCCATCACTAAAAATGATGAACTTTCCTCTTCCAATAACCTGTATTTTTATGTTGAAGGGTGTGAAGGTAGGAGTTTCAGCCATGTTCATACTAGATTTGCATGGAATTTTACTGGTTCCAGATGTCAACAGCACAGAATTTAACAGGATTAAGCAGCTGGGTATCTCCCTTTATCATAGAGTTTAACATCACAGTATAAACACAATAAGGGACAGGTTTATTATTGGTAGTTCCTTCTATAAGCAGTAACAACAGTTACTGCTCATAACAACCATTCTGTAGCAATACAGAACATTATTTTTACTAAATTGCTTAGTTCCCATTAACCTTCTTTACACTAATACATTTTGTGTGGCTCAATGAGTTGGAGGGATGTTGCCACTGAGCTCTAGCCCATAGCATAAAATGAAGTCTCATTGCTCACAGTAGAACACATTCTGATAAAATGCAAATTTTTTTTTTTTAACAAATGTTTTTATTTATTTTCACAAAAGAAAGAAAAACAAAACAAAATTAAACAAAGTATATAAAGAATCTGTTCGGAATTTGGAAGACCAACAGGAAATGCCATAGATTACATAGCTCAACATATATAGAAATTGAACAAGATATTCACACGATTTTACCACAATAACCAACGGCAGATTTAAAGGAGGGAAGGACCATACCCAAAATAACATCCCTGTCGCTCATAGATTACCTGTGGACAGCAGACTATTGATATGGTGACTCCTGGGGGGTGATTGACGATTCCGTGACTGTGCACTATAAAGATTCTGTATATATTGAGTGGTGTCTTGTACCGCATTGTTGCTGAGTAACAGTTCTGTATCAAACCACGTGGTATGTTGAAATGCGTAAATCGTTAAATGTTTAGTATGAGTGGGGAGTGAGGATATGTATGTCATCCAGGTCGAAAAAAAAATTTCTGTGTATTCTTCTTTATTGGTAGTGGTTTCTAGCCAGTCCATGTGAAAGATATAGTGAAGCTTTTGTTTAACTAGCGAAAGTGGGGGAACCGATGGGGAAAGCCAATGATGAAGAATAGTTTTTCTAGATGCTGCCATTAGTCTTTCCGCTAGGCGGCTCTCAGATCGTGATAATTTTAGTTGTGAAGGGGGAATCCCAAAAAGCACCCATAACAAAGAAAAGGGAGCCGTCTTTCGAGTTAAAGAACTCCAGTATCCCTGTACATTTTCCCAAAATTTCTGTATTACGGGGCAAAGCCAAATGCAGTGTACCAGGTCTGCTCGGGGCTGATGGCATCTCAGACAGTTGTCCCTGTCCAAGGTACCAATATGATAGCGCCTGAGCGGTGTAAGATAGGAATGATGTAAGATCTGTAGTGACATTTCTTGGTATTTGCTTGAAGGTAATACCCGCATAGTTTTTGCATGATATTGAAGTATCTGAGCAGTATCTATTTGCGGAAGTATTGAGGTCCATTTAGCTAGAAAAGTATCTGCTGATTCTATTGGCAATGTCGTTCGAAGAATTCGGTATATTTGGGACGTAGTTTTGAGTGAGTCGTTTTTAGGCCATAGTGCATTAATCGGATTTTCTTTGTCCGCCTGAGAGAGACGTTGAAGAACCGTTTTAGTGAAATGGATAACTTGAATTGAAAGTAAATAGTCGTTGGAGAGAAAGGGGAATTTTTGAAGGAGAGATTCCTTTGGTGGTATAGTGAAAGTCTCACTAATAATATCTTTTACCAACCTAAAATTTTGATTCTGCCAATCCACAACTGTCTTATTATTTTCCCCTATCGGGAAATTTGGGTTACCAAGCCATGTCAGATAGATAGAATGGTTAGGAGTTAGGTTATATCTGCGGCGCACTGAAATCCAGGTTTTGTAAGTGTCAAAGAATAGGGGATGTTCAATCATCTCTTGGGGAATATCTCTTAGGGAGGAGTGGAGAAGTACATTAAGAGATATGCCTCCCGAAAGAAGTTGATCCACTTCTGTTGAAGTATAAACATTTCTGTTATATATTCAATCACCTACAAATCGTAGTAAAGACGCTTCATTATATTCCTTTATATTTGGAAAATTGACTCCACCCCTATCTTTGGTTTGTTGTAGTTTAAACATACTTATCCGTGGTCTCTTTTTCTGCCAGATAAAAGTGCGGAGCATTTGAAGTAGTCGTTTGTAATCTGATGGCTTTATGCTGTATGGTAACATCTGCAGTTTGTAAAGAATTTTTGGGAATAGTACCATTTTAATTAAGTGAATTCTGCCGAGAAAGCTAATATTCAAATTATCCCAGGATTTTAACTCTTGTTGGATCTTGTCTATAGTAGCACGAATATTGATTGGATATAAGTCTGTGTGCTTTTTCGATAGTTTAATTCCCAGATATGTAATGTAAGATTTTGCCATCTTAAAAGGAAAATCGTTATTTCTGTGTGCCATATTAAAATCCCCAAGGTCTAGTGCCTCTGATTTATTTAGATTAATCTTAAATCCCGCAAAAGTGCTAAAGGTTTCTATTGTTTCTAGGATCGTAGTCAATTCTATTTGGGGGTTATTAACAAATAATAAGATGTCATCAGCGAAAGCTGCTATTTTGTATTTTGTATGGCCCAGTGGAATCCCTGTAAATGTCTTATTTTGTAGCAAGTGTTTTATTAAGGGATCTAAAGCAATGTTAAACAATAGAGGAGATAAAGGGCAGCCTTGCCTGGTTCCTTGTTGAATTTCAAATGTTTCCGAATTATAACCATTAACTGTGAGGAAAGTTTGAGGGGAGTCATATAGTGCTTTGAATAAGTTTAACATGTGTAGTCCAAAGTGTTGGAACTTTAAAAGTCTCTGTATATGTATATGGGCGATCCTATCAAAGGCCTTGTCTGCATCAAGATTTATTAAGAATCCTTGTTGTCTCTTTCCATCAGGGCCTGGAGACTTGCCATTTTTAAATTTAGCGATAGTCATAGCGATCTCTGTTTCTGTTACAGGTGCATCTAGAATTTCCCTATCCTGGACAGAGAGCTTAGTCAGATGGGCTTCTTGGAGAAATTGAAGGCCAGTCTCCGGGGAATCAAGAGTCCGTTTATAGAGTGTTTTGAAATGAGAGGTCATCACCTTTGTGATATAAAATGCAAATTTAATAAAACCAAAAAAGGCTTCGAGAAAAGTGGAAAGTCAGAAATTTATGAAATGAAATGATTTACCTCTGGATTCCCCAGTTTAATATTTAGTAATTCTTCCTCTGGATTTTAATCTACTATTAGAGTGTAATGATTTTTTTAAGAGGAGTTGTTAACTATATACAGCAAATTTTCCCTGAAAAGGCTCAGTAGTGCTCTGAAAGAATTTACATACAGTATTTCCAAAAACTATTGCCTAAATAACAGCCAACTTTAATATTTTTAGTGTGGAGGAATACATGAGCAACAGTGTAAGGAAACATTTTAGATCTAACTGTAAGAAACTAAAAGCTAACTGTTAATGGATTTTACATCTATTTAGATCCGATATGATCCTATCAATTTATAAATAGTCAAAGACACAGAAATGTTACCTATTCCCAGGGGTGCTTTGCTATCCAAGAGATGTGACAGATTTGTAATGGAAGGCGAATAGATCAAACTGATACACCTTCTGTGTCATTTCTTATTCATATTTTCTCTATATTTGAAACTCTCAGTTAAACACAATCACACTTACCTTTCATTCAAAGATTCCACAACCATTAAAAAACAAGTCTTTGGGGAAAAAACAGGTACTGTATAATAGACAGTTTATACATAAACAATGTAAACTCAGGCAACAAAGTAAGCAGATGGCCAGACATTTGCTTCTGTTCATTTTTGCCATGATGATAAATTCAGTGTTTCCCTTCTAGTTCAAGGTCTTATCCAATCAATCTATTAGGAAATCATTTAATACTACTTTCCAGGAGTCTATTTCAGCCTGTCATAATTTTAATTTTGGATATACCGTGTGTGATTACATTTGGGCTATAAAAGACCCATGGGAGAATGTATCCGCTTTACTGAAACCTGAGCAAATGCCATCCCAAGCTCCCCAATGTTATTAATGGGGAGATTGTTAGTGTTTTCAATCTTTCACCTGCACATTTGTAATGATAACAAACATATCTAAATAGAATTGATGGAATAGAAGCAGAATTTTTTTTAGATATACTCTATAGCCTTTGATAATTCCTGGTGCAGAAACATGACAATCACTGGTTTCTAGCAAGGGTTTTAAAATGTAACTTGCTTACTGTAAAATGCGTGAATTAGTATACAGTAATCACAGTCATAGGTAATATATATATTTTTGAGGCAGACATGTTGGTTCTTGTTTTTTTAATTATAATGCATCTGCTGATAATTTAAAAGAGCTTTAAGAGGAAGACCATTTTCATTAATTTTTTTTGTGTTTTTTAATGATTTCTAATGATTGTGTACTTATAATTGAAAACCTATTCATATTTAAAAAAATATATACATATATGTTCTAACATAGTGCAACTTGTGTGTGCCATAAAGGTTCTTACAGACTCTATATCTATTTATACTACAAGGGATAAAACAAAGTCACTATTCAACTTCAGGAAGCCAAACATACAGGACTAATGCAAAAACAATACTAATATGAAAAAGACTGTAATAAAAAAATTGTTTGAGAAAAGGCCCTAGAAAATAAAATGTCTATGATACTCACCCTCTGACCTTCATTTCTAGGGGGACCTTGAAGACCTGCTAGACCCATAGCTCCCTAAAAAGATAATGAAAAGAACTTATGAAATCCATATATACTTATACACTTATACCATTTACTATTGCTGTAAAATGTGTTCATTTTTGGATGTTCTCTACTTCTGTGGCACGGTTTGTCTCCTATTAGAACTAACGTTTCCAGACATTTGTGCTTTATTAAGTCTTAACAATAAGAAAATAAGACTTTTTATATCTGGAGCACATTTTTCATACCTATTCATATAGGTTAATCTTAAACTATATCCTATATGCAGTGCCACTTTAACAGAGAAATGATGGGTTAAAACACAATACTAATTCCCAATTAGTGAGAGAAAGTAAAAGCCTCTAGTTTAACTTTAACAGGGAAAGTATCCATTCAAAGGGCAATCCATGCAACTCTGTTGATGGTTGGATAGAGTGAAAAGAGATAAAACATTGGGCAAAGGATTATAGGGGATGCTAAAGAGAAAAAAATCATGTATTAAAAGACAAAAGTTGCTTAGAATTTAATGAATGCCATTAATTTTTTCAACAATTTTGAATGGGTAATTATTCAAAAATGATGATGGGAACATACACTATATGGCCAAAAGTATATACACACCTGTCTGTCCAACATCTCATTCCAAACCCGAGGTAATTAATTTGAAGTTGGTGCTCTTTTTGCTGCATTCCACTAGATGTTAGGATTTGCTCCCATTTATAAGAGGTTGTGCACTGATGTTGGCTGATCAGAGCTGGTTTGTGTGTGTTTTAGTTTTAGATGTTTAGTTGGGTTGAGGTTAGGGCTCTTTGCAGGTCAGTCTAATGATTTTCCCATCTTTGAAAACCAATACTTTGTGCATGGGTTTATTATCCTGTTCAACAGGAATGGGACATCCCAAAATTGCTGCCACATGGAAGCAATTGTCAATAGCAAATGTCACTATATGACATAGTGGTACCCGAGTCACCAATCAGGGTCGAACTGGGCCAGCGGGACACCGGGAAAAAAACAGATGGGCCCAGTTGACCAAACATGCACCCTGCTGGAATTAGCACTGCCCCCTGACCTCTCCCCAATCATAGCAAAGTAAGTATATGGTATGCACGGGGGGGAAAGGGTGGCGGCTTCTTGCAGCATCAGCTCACAACTGGGGTAGAGGGGCCTCGGAGATGGTGTGGATTATCCCCCGATTATCGTAAATAGGAAGCATGTATGGGGAATGGGATTGGAAGGCTTGCTGCAGCTTCAGCTCATGACCAGGGCAGGGGGGCCAATGTGGTGAGTGTAGGGTCCCCCTGGAATGGCAGCCCTAGTGGGCCTCAGACACCCCAGTCCAAATCAGTCAGTAATGATGGGTATGACTTAACCAACCAATAAAGGGAAGGGGTGTCAACATGTCCATATAGATTATGTTGGGCCTATCTAGCTTTCTTGTAGAAAATAGTCTATATTGTGCAGCTTTAGATAAACTATAATTGCAACCATGTCTGCTATTTATTTGCTTTTGACTGCAGTTGCTTCTCATAGTAAAGATTTTTTTATGCACTTTTAGAGGCAGGTGCCTCTTCTTCCTAGTTTTGGCCCTGGTTTCAGGCTTTCCGCCTTTTTCTCTAAGATTGGCAGAATAATAGTGGTGTTAGCATATGGTTCTAATAACCAACAGTCTCTTTAATGATTAATTTTGCTGTATTAGTGCAGCTATTTTATATCTCCTAGGTATGGAGGCTACTTTTTCTATTTCCTTTATGTTGTTGAAGTTTGTGTGTGTCTTGTGCATCTGCCCACTCTTTATTGTGCATTTAATAACTTATCTCCTTTTATACCACCAGCTACAATCTAAAACAGATATTATACTATATTCTAATTAATCTTATGAGATTGTATTTTATTACAATATCACTAAAATAAAACATGTACTATACATCTGATGGGGAGTAACTCTGCCCTTGTTGTGTATTAGAGTGCAGAGAACAATTTCCTCAAAATTCTTTCACATAACAGACAACCATTTTTGACAAGGAGGCAAAAAAGTTATGAAAGACATTTTTATACATATTTTTTTAAAGAGCCATTAGTCATGGAGTTATTATGCATTTAGTTACATAGGTATGGTAGGTCAGATTAACAATTAATGTTCAGTGAACTCAACTGAAAACCTTGAATGCCAGCTAATGAGTGTCTTCTGTGGCCTCTGCTTCATCTGATACTCTATGCAACTTTTATATCAATTAAAGGAAGAGACTCTGGCCACAATAGTCAGCAACATATACAAGAGCTTCTTTAACAATGGCATTGGGATGAAACTTTATGGTTAACCTCCACATACACAACTGACAGCAGCATAGGGGTGTTGGTCAAGAGTGTTCAGTAAGCAAGGCTAGACATTTTATCATTACATTTCTTTTTGTTGGTCTTAAGCACCCACTTTAACATATGCATTATGTAATTTGGAGAGGTCGGATGAGACATCAGGATAGACTATTTAGCTTTTTTTGGAATAGAAGCTCGTTAACGGGTTCTTAGCTCTCACTGATATATTTACATATATATATATATATATATATATATATATATATATATATATATATATATATATATACTGTATAGAATAACTTGATTATATGATGGTGCACAGCCACAATGCCCTCACAGTGGTTCCCATCTTTGGATCTCTGTATTCCTGAACCAACGTTGGTGGGTGATCCCTAGGTTACTAATACTTTCTGCTCACCTCACCTGCAAATGTGAATGTTCTGCTATTTATGCTAATCCTATCAATTACCCCCAGAATGAGCTATTGCAACTGTTCATATTATGCTTATTTGGTTGCAAAAGCTACCTTTCTGATGTAAAAACATTTTTCATCAGAAATGACTGTGCATTTATGCATTTGGGGTAATTAACAGTTCATACGTCTTCAATGAGTTAATAACATTTTTTTTCCCCAAACTTCAGTTCTGTATTCAGTTTTTGAATTTCACCCTTCCCTTCTACCCCTTGCCTCTGTCCCATTGTGCTGTATCTTCTTCTCACCTGTCTTCCTGAGGCAATTTAAAAATCAGATGCAGCAGCATCTCTATAACAATAACTGAATAATGAGTAGCTTGATCTGTCCCTGCAGAGCAATTAAAACTCTGTGGCAGATCTGTGTATTGAGTCCAAGCAATATTTGCCTTAATTAACTCCAGGATTGTCTGAGATTAGTCTCTACAGAAAATTCTATAGACAGAATTTTCAACAAGGGCCTGGAATTAAAGACTATTTTAAATTCCTTAGTTTAATCAATACTTATCTATATGAAAAAATTAATACATTTCAAAAAGTCAAAAGAAGTATACAAACCAGAGTATGAAGCAACAATATTTACTGCATAATAAAAGGAAATGTCAAAACATTTTTTTTTTATTTGCTTGACCTGGATAGGACCTACAATGAAATCTCTGGGAGGAAATTATCAGTTGATGGATGGCACTAAAGATTCGAAGGTCTGGGAGGGGGGAGATAAAAACAGATGCTGAAGTATCAGATGGGATTTTATATTGTTACATCTGTTGTACAAATAACACATGGGGGGAATGTAATTAAAGTCGCAAAGAGCAAAACAATTCGCACCAATAAAATACTAAAAATCTACATCTCGCAATGTAATATTGTTCCTTAAACTGTTATTGCATTGCAAATTTTAACTGCGTGCTTGAAAGTGTCGTAATCTTTTGGAGCAAACATAACGACTTTTTCAGTCTGTCGGAAGTGGTCGCTAAATAGTTTCCGGGTTCACAAAAGCTATATCAAATTCGCACAAAGAATTTTTTTCACGCAAAGGCATAACTTTTCGCGTTTTTCCATTACTGACTTTTATTACATTCCCCCGATGATGTATTAGGTCCTGAATTCAAAGGTATAAGGCCTTTAATATCATATATATATATATATATATATATATATATATATATATATATATATATATATATATATATATATATATATATATATATATATATATAGTAGAAGGAGAACCAGCACACACTGTAATCATTTGAAGTGAAGTCTTTATTTGCACAACGTGTTACATGTTAATCCACGTTGTGCAAATAAAGACTTCACTTCAAATGATTACAGTGTGTGCTGGTTCTCCTTCTACTATCTACAAATTTGACCGTGCACCACTGGCTTCTAACAAGTAATGTGTGCTGGTACTGTGGACTATCTATATATATATATATATATATATATATATATATAGTCAAATACAACAGTCCTCTGCACTCAACCCATTATCAATATATTTAAGACCCACCCTTCCCAGCTATAGTCAGGTGATCCCACTGGTGTCTAATAAAAGGGCAGCCAAGTATGGAGGTTTACTTTGAAAGCAGCAAGTACTGTAAGTTGCAGGTAAAACCTAGTCCCTTTGTAAAATGTATAATGAAGCAATAGAATTCTTAATGAATCAGATAAAATTGAGCATAGGACTGGCCAGATATGGGATAACTTTGACGTAGTTGGCCAGCTTAAATATATTGCAATAAATGGACAAACAATCCCTGTTATTTTTAAAGGGTAATGCATATTTTAGTAGCAGTATGCACAAAATGTCGCTGTCTTAAATATTTTGATAATGGGTTGAGTGCAGAGGACTAATGTATTTGTCTATATGTATTTTGTGGTCACAGCCTCATTGCACCCCCGCCTAATGGTTTTAAAAAATAGTGGTGAGCACAACTTTCCCTTGTTATATATATATATATATATATATATACTGTATATATATATATATATATATATATATATATATATATATATATATATATATATATCAATGGAGCGCACAACCATGAGTTCAGCAGTAGCCTAGATGCCAGTCTATTCATAAACAATAAAGTAAATCCCAAGGTGACAGCACTTGCAGGAAAATTGCAACAATACAATAGAGTGAAGCCAAGGAAGGTTTATTGTAATCCTAGGTTTCGGTTCCTTATTGGAACTTTCGTCAGGGAAAGAAATTTCTTTTCCTGACGAAGGTTCAGATAAGGAACCGAAACGTAGGATTGCAATAAACCTTTCTTGGTTTCACTCTATTGTATTGTTGCAATTTTCCTGCAAGTGCCGTCACCTTGGAATTTACTTTATTATATATAAATATATATATGTAACACCTATTTGGGCCACTCGGGGGTTAATTCACCAGCTAGAACACTAGAGCATGGGTTACACGCGACTTACACCCAGGGCAGGGCCTTCACTAAGTGGAAGTGTTCCCTCTATGGTGTAGTGTAACTACATTCCCCCCAGGCTACTGTGCACACAAAAACAACTTGGGCGCCAGGAGGTTCTTAACAATCAGGAACGGTTTATTTACTATGCACGAGGCAAGTGACCACAGGTTTAATACTCACGCAGGAGCTTGAGGAAAACAGCATATTGGGAGTTCACACAGAGAGTACACAGGCAAATGCAGCACAACCTTTCCCTCCTGGAAGTTGTCAGGCAAGCAGCTTCTACCCTACAGTCCCTCTTCACTGAGGTCCCTGACTGGAGGCAACACACAGAGCCTCTGGGAAGCTACTCCCTTTCTGCAAATCTTTGTTGGAGCTCAGCTGCTCTTTCTCTCTATCCTATCTGCCTTTCTCTCCTAGAGAGACTATGACAAGTCTGCCCTAGTATATCTGTTCCTCATTCACGGGATTTCCTGGCCCCCGACTTGGACACATGACTTCTTCTGGGCCTATTGCACTCAGTCCCCCTGAGCACATCCAGCTGGAATCACATCTAGAGGCAAAAGAGGAAATGGCCACTCCCTGCACTCACTATATAGGAGTGTGTCAGAGCAGTGTCATCAAATCTCCCATCCTATCACTGTAAAGGTTATTTTGTAACAGGGATTCTACCCAATAACCCAAGGAAATGGTAAAAAGATTAACTCTATAGGGCCTGTATCCCTATAGGGCCCTACATATATATATAGGATTTGTTTTCTCTATGCAACTAGAAATAAAAATGAATATGAATAGTCTATCTGTCATTTTCTATAACACACACACACTATTTATAGTATTTATAGCAGCTTTTTATACCTTTTCAAATGTTATATTTTATGTAATGGTTTCTTTGATATTACTATTCTTTTTTTCTGTTTCTAGAAGATCAACACACAGTAAGATGGTGTTAACAGAAATCCTTGGCTGGAAGTCTCGTGTGTGTTGACCTCTTTCTAGGCACTGAGGCAATGAATTTGTACAGGCATATTGGTTCCCATATATGTCACAAAATGCCACATGTGATTCCAGTTTAACTGCTAACCATATTAACCATCCATTGGCTCTATACGGGTCACTAATCTGATGGTATATTACAGAAATTAGCATTTTCCAAAATCTCTGCATTTCTCTTTTAAATATATTAGAACTGATTTAGCATGTTTAATACATAACTGGTAGTGGTATTTTATGGCTTCAATTTGGAAAACAAAAAAAACCCCAACCAATTGAAAGAATGTGATAAAGGGTATGAAAGTAGAAATGATTTGCATAAATAGCAATAAAAATACACATTTTCATTCAACTGTTATCACATCTGGAATTTTAACTTTACATTTTTAACTTTGCATTTTAAAGGCCTGCTTGAAAGAGATGGCTGTTTTGGAGCAAAAATAATTACTTTCTCTGTTGGAAGTTTTATTATATACACTGTCCATTGTTGCAAGTCATTAAATGTATAATCTTTTTTTAACTGGCAGACGGGTCGCTAAATACTTTTGAGGGTTCACAAAACATGTATTCATTTCATGCAAACATAAAATTATTTGCATAATAGAACAATGTTTACATTGTGCATAATATTAATTAAGAACTTTATTGAAGCATAATGTAAGGCGCCACAGGTCCGTGGCGGAGCTTGTGGCCACCTTCCACCTCAGGCTATTTAAGAATTGGCGCAGGCGCAGTTAAGTTATACTTACGTTAAACTCGGAAGTCAGTTCGGCGTCGGATTCTCAGCGATTTTCAGCAGCTCCTGTTCTGGGCTCTTCTACAGCATTACCCAGTTTCAGTGGAACAGTCTCCCCAGGCTGGAACCGTTGCACTCTGCTCCTTGCTCATTCCATTTCCTGTTGGCTCCGTCTCCCTGGGAACGTTCCTTAGCAACAGCTCTGCACTTCATCTCCTGTTCAGGAGTGAGTTTTAAGAATTACTCAAACTTGTATTGTTTCCTTTCTGAGCTCAATATTTCTCAAGAAGTTTCCTGCAGTACTGATTAACCTTTTTGAAGCTGAATTCAAGCATATTTATAATTTCTTATAAAAGACTGTACTGTTAACCCTTGCCTATCTACACTGCCTGCCTTACTCTGTTATAGACTGTGTCATGAACCTCTGTTTGCCTTCATTTCCTGTTACCTGTTGGGATTGACTATATACTAATCTACCTGAGTGAGTGGGGGGAACAGATCTCGGATTCCCAAATTCGGGAAGAGAATACACACCTATGTTACCACTTTCCAGGTCTTTTCTGCTGTAAGGAGTTACGCCATCTCTTTCCTGAGGAGGTTCATCCAGTGCCGGATCCTTTCCTCTAAATTCCTGATGGAAGATTTCATCATTAAAGACTACTTAACTCCAGTAAGAACATTTCCCGCTATAGCTTTACTTTCCTGGAAGTTCCTGCTAATTTCCTTTCCTGGTGTGGGATTGTCTTCCTGGGAAATACAGAGCTTGTTCTTCAACAACGACCCTGGAAATTAAGAGACTTAATTAATTTTCAAGTATATACCTTTTTCTTTTGCTGCTTCAATACAGGATTCACTTAATAAATACTTTAAATTCCCAACACTATATCATTTGTGTTTTTTGAGTTTATAGTATTGTTTGTTTAAACTCTAGAAATATAGAGCACTCCATATTCTACTCATTCCAGAAAATGTAATACCTACTACCTGTGTATTGTGACTGGAATAAGGTATATATTTGTAAATGTAAATGCCATATCAAATGTAAATCTACCTGCTTTTATTTATGTATTACAATATTAAAAATAAAAAAGAAATGCATTAATTTAGTTTTGTTTTTGCCTCCTACTTGCCTTTTTCTAGCTACATTAACACCAAATATATTTCATCCCTCTCAAACAACTGCTACAAAGGTCATACAGACCCACATTTTTCTCCTAGACTACTATGACTCTGTACTGCTCCCAGCTACCAGACTACTTCGGTCTCAAACTCTGCTGCTATAATGCTACCTTTCTTTAGCACTTAGGCATTTTCTGTCAGATAACAAAGATACCCTAAAAGAGTGCGCAAACTATGAAGCAAAGTATTATATAATACTTTTTAAATACAAAATCCCTTTTTTCTGCTGTACTTCTCATGTTCTTTCATATGCACCTGAACTTTCTCTCCTGACTGCCATTCCACTCCACCCCTTCCACTGCCATCTTCTGCGTCCTGTACTAGCAATTTGTTGGATAATAGGATTAAGGCTACACAAACAAATTGGACTTTATAAAAGAGTCAAGAGCGAGTTTATTGTCATTTCATCCATACAAGTTTGTACAGTATACAGTGAAATGAAACAACGTTCCTCTAGGACCATGGTGCTACACACAACACAGATGTACCGGACAACAGACAAAAAGTGCAAGTGCAAAAATATGCAACTCCTGCAAGACAGGACAGCATAGTGCAGGGACAGGACAAGACAGTGCACACTCAGCAGATGTAATATGTTAAGTAAATAATGGTAAACGTTTACATTTTGAAAAAGCATCTAACAGCATTGTAGTATAACTCCCAAAACTCCTGGTGGGCCCAGGTGTCAGAAGGTCCTCCTGATCACCAAACCATTTTGCCTTGTACCCTTATATCTTTGTCATTCCTCTTTTCTGTTTATGAACAAAGGAGATGAATGGAGTAAAGCTAGATGACAGTAGGTAAAGCGAATAAGGAACATCAGTAAAGAGAAGGGGAAAATATAAAGAGTGGTACTGTGGTCTAAGAATTTTGGTGGTTGCCTGGCACCCCAATCCGACAATGTATATTTGCCCACATGCATGCTGTTTTTCCCCTCAAAGTCTCCTCCATTTTCATAACTTTTAATATGCAAACTATCTGGCACAATATTGCACACAATAAGATTAAAGGGCATATTTTTCATGCTATGTAAAACACTGGAGAAAAACATCACCAGTGATAATAGTCACCTGTACGTTAGAGAACAAATGCTATGGACATAGTCACCAGTGATGTTTTTCTCCACTGCATGATAAATAGGCCTCTTCATGTGTATAAATATAAATGTTTAACAATGTGTACAAAGTGGTACCATTAATAGAACCAAATAAAATTAAATATTAATTGATAGAAAAAGAGGCTAGTATGTAATAGACAAAATCTGCAGAAAACAATCCAGACTCTGGACACAAGTGCTAAACAGGGATGGGCAAATTTTTTCACCATGTTTCGCTGCGGAAATGACGCCCATAGACTTGTATTGTGTCGCAGCACAACAAAAAATAGGCTTTAATGGGCGTCGGCGACAATTTGCCGGCAGCAAATTTTTGGTGAAACTAAATGGGTCAAATTCGCTCAAGCCCAGTACTAAAATATTATGGGGCTCACTGCTCAAAAATGGCACCTCACTGTACACTGTACCTACCACCAGACTGGAAACCCAGCACTAAGTACAGAGCCCATCTCATGAATAAAGACAGCACAATATTCTTGTTAAAATTTTAAGATGGTTACACCTTTTTTTTCCACTTTGCACCATCCCCTGCACTTTGGCACTATTGTCCTGCATTTTATCAGCATTTTTTTCTTTTTTCATTAATTTCTCTCATGTGAAAACATCTCTGTGTAAAACAAGATAATGCTACACACTCCAACCCTAATTAAATCTTTTCTGGATTGTATCCCAAAGCCATACTGATCTAATAAGATGTTAACCATGGTGAAAATCTTTATAAACTGTTAAATACCAGTGTGGCTAATATTTCTGTTCTGTCTTCCCTCCCTAGAAGGAATGTATTTTGACTTGATCAATTAATTTATTTCACTTAATACCTTTTCTCCCTTAGGGCCAATTGGACCGTGAATGCCTGGTTTACCATCCAAGTCCTGTACAGAGAGAGCAAAAAATATATTTATAATTAGAAACAGCATGCATTACTTCTGAGTTATTAACAACGTTATAATAATGAATGCAACATAGTTGTTCAGTACCCTCCAATATTCATTCTACAGCTCACAGTAAGTGGAAATACAGAGACAGGCTGGCACTAAAATGATAAGCAACATCTGTGCATTGGTGGGTGCAGAACATTAAATCAGCCAGTGTTCTAAATACTAAATATCTGTGCAACTTCACTTCTTGCTAAAATTACATTAATTTACCATCTGGAAGAAGCATCATTTAGAGTTATGAGATTTTAAATACCCACTTGAATTAAATTAGTGACTGAATAAATAGTACTGATTTAGCTGTTAGTTGGCCTTTAACAAGCTCACACAATGCTTCATGAATTCAATTGGAATTTTAACTTCCCTTGTTGATTTAAAAATGCTTTCATTTTATCCCTGAAATTTAAAGGCACATTAAATTCTCCAAACTCGTACCATCATCTATCAAATAAGCAACGTTAATACTGCATTGTGACATAAGGAGTGCTTCTGGGAAGTTTTGTTTTGACAAATAAGAATTTAAGTACAAATGATAGATACTCCATCAAAGTCATTTTTCGTTTTTGGATTTTTTTTAGTATGCAGCTACAAGAAAACCATTTCTTTCAAAGTGTCACTGGGCGCATGTAAGTACAGTAGCCAGGCAGATCTTCAGTGGAAAGTTTGTGCTTTATTTTTCATGCAAATATAGAAAACAATGTGCAAAGCTGCAGTCTGCACTTTTCACCAGCAGGAGGTCAGCAGTAACCCTGCAAGCACACACATTCCTGAGCTCCAGAACAACCTCTCACAAAGGCTTAACACCCCCAATGATTTCAGTCTGCAGCTTTTATAGCTTCCAGACTGCTCTATGCTGACACCATGTGATCAGCATCTACCCTATAAATATTCATTCTGAGAGGCTGCCCACCCCTTTAGGAAGTGGCTTCTCTGAGAGCTGTAGGTAAGTGCTTTGTACAATACATTTCACTATTATATATAAAAGTAAAGCTTTCCATGCACACTTGTGTTTTAACATAAAGCAAAAACAGCTTTCAATCTACAATTGTTTTAGCACCATTTACATATACTCTGAACACAGCTGAGTCACATGCTTCAAACTAAGTAGGCCTCAGTTTGTTAACCGAAGATAAATAACACCCAAAGTATTTACATAAATTATACACATAGCTATTTACACAGATTACTGGCCAGCAAAACAAATTAGCATTAACAAACAAAAAAACTAAATTCACCCCATCACACAAAGCTTGATATAATAATGGCCTCTTATCTGACAAAGGGGCAAGGGGGTATTCTTAGTAGAGATCTGATTTTCTTGCACTTTTATTTCCTTGTGATGCTGTCAAGAAATCATGCACCTTATTGTACTTACTGTGATGACAAACGCACCTGTTTCCAAAATAAAAATAATTTCAAAACCAACATACTGTAAGTGGCACGTTTTAAATACATTTAAAAAAAATGAACCTATGGGTTTATATTCTTGACTTACCTAATTTTCTAAACTGCGAGGCCTGTTTATTAAAAGACAAATTTTGGAGGTTTTGGAAACAACAATTAAACTCTAAGGGGCACATTTACTTAGCTCAAGTGAAGGAATAGAATAAAAAATACTTTGAATTTCGAAGTATTTTTTTGGCTACTTCGGCCATCGAATTGGCTACTTCGACCTTTGACTACGACTTCGAATCAAACGATTCAAACTAAAATCGTTTGCCACCTAAAACCTACCGAGCATCAAGGTCCCCATAGGCTTTCTAGCCAATTTCTGATCGAAGGAAAATCGTTCGATCGATGGATTAAAATCCTTCAAATCGTTCAATCAAACGAATAGCGCTAAATCCTTTGACTTCGATATTCGAAGTCGAAGGATTTAACTTCAAGGGTCGAATATCGAGGGTTAATTAACCCTCGATATTCGAACATTAGTAAATGTGCACCTAATTCTCTAAAATCATGAATGCCATGAAAGTTATTAAAAGATCTAAATAGAAAAAAGTAAGAGCAAAAAAAAATGCTGAACAATGTGCTAAACAATATAAAAACCTCTAAAATCTCTAACAATTTAAATTTTCCAGGCAATTACTAGCGACAAAAAAATCCGAAAACCTCTAAAAGTCCAAATTGATCAAAAATGATCCAATTGGATTAACACATCTCAAACGATAGGACCTCGACAGCTTTTACTTGGTTCAGTTTTGCATGAGAGTTTTTGTGGTTTTTATACTTAATAAATCTCGACTCTTTAAAATCTAAAATCTTCTAAATCTTTAGAGTTTTAGAGAAATACAAAACACCACAAACTTTTAGGGAAAAATATGATTTGTTCAAAAAATAGAAATCCAAATTTTAGTAAAATGCCCCCTGCATGTTAATATAAATGCTGTGTTCCTGTGGTATGAGGCTGGTGGTGTAAGAGGTTTGAGACAACAATGACGAGAATACCAAATAGCTCACATGGTGTAAATGCCTCAGTTTTTGTGGTTTTGGAAGACAAAAAGCTTAGGCTAGTTAGCATGCATGGCTTCAAGAGGTAAGCAATTTACAAGCCATTCTTAAAATCACATTAACTGTCTCATTTGTTGTGTTACATTTGGTCATAATTTTAGGAAATGTGATTAGTCTGCTAGAATGTTTTCTGTTGTAGTGGAGGGTAGCTTTGTAAACTTCCAGGAATGCATAAAGGACACTTTTCCCCCATGTTGCTGAAAACAAGCATTTGCAACTGGAAATAACCATGAAGCACTCTATATAATATATAGAAGCGACTTTGATTTTCTTTTTGTTGCTCTACGAATTTATTACTAGAGCACATTTTTAACAGCCTAAATACATGAATCCGTTTTAAATGCTTTTTTAAGAATTATGTGGAGAAACATTTAAATTGGCATCTGTAGAAAGGGGACACAGCTGTTTTGTTACTGAAAATTGGAAATGAGAAATCATGTTATTTAGGAAAAAGAGTCCTATTAAACAACCTCCAAATTATTTTTCTCTGCAGCTTTAATAGAGCTTTAATATTTTGTGCTATCCATCTTATTATTGTGATGTGTATAAAATGTTACATTTAAATTACTCACATTACACTTCTCAGCGGCAGTACAACAGCTGCCACCAGCTGAGTTTATTTCTCTACAGTATGAGTTCTGTCTTCCTTTATTCACCATTTTGCATTCTATCAATTTTAGCAGTTACACTTGATTGTATTCACAAACTTAAGATTAAATTACAGCAGCAATAAGAAAACACAGTTGAGCGCACATGCTTAAGCTTAACAACTGATACCAAAGCATATGTAATTGAAGTCAAGATGTATTAGCATAAGGAAAAGAAAAAAAGTTATGCAGTCCTGCAGATCCTTTATAAATTGTTTCAAGACAGAGAGCAATAGAAGATGAATAATAGCTAGCGTTTTAATGAATAACCTTCAATGGCTCACCTGGCATCCTAACTAAATAAGACATTTGTGTTTAATATCACGGTTATATAAAGCACACATGGTTCACAGTAGTATAAAACAACACAAAGGGGCAGATGTATCAAGGGTCGAATATCGAGGGTTAATTAACCCTCGATATTCGACTGGCGAATTAAAATCCTTCAAATTCGAATATCGAAGTTGAAGGATTTTGCGCAATTCCTTCGATCGAACAATCGAAGGAATAATCGTTCAATCGAATGATTAAATCCTTCGAATCGAATGATTCGAAGGATTTTAATCCATCGATTGAAGGATTGTCCTTCGATCACAAAAAACTTGGAAAGCCTATGGGAACCTTCCCCATGGGCTAACATTGGCCTCGGTAGGTTTTAGGTGGCGAACGAGAGGGTCGAAGAAATTTTTAAAGAGACAGTACTTCGATTATCGAATGGTCGAATAGTCGAACGATTTTTAGTTCGAAACATTCGATTCTAAGTCGAAGGTTGAAGTAGCCAATTCGATGGTCGAAGTAGCCAAAAATCGAAACTATTTTTGCTCTATTCCTTCACTCGAACTTAGTGAATGGGCCCCAAATAGTTCACAGGAGTATAAAACAACACAAAAATATATACTTAAAAAATAAACATAAATTATAACTGCAAGCGTTGAAAACATTTTAACTTTTTTAACTTTAACTTTTAATCTTGCAGGACATATTTGAATGGATAATAGCACAATAATACTGCAATTGGGTTGCAGATAATATTTTTATATAATTAGATATATTTATATAAGTTAAATAAATATATTATAAGCAATATCCATCCTATGTATAATTGGACACTAATGCCATTTCAATCTATGTTTGAAAGACATTTACTAGTAAGTCTCCGAGATAAGTAAGATAATATATATATATTTGGCCTGGAACTTACTAGTCTTGGGCAGAGCAAGTCAGAGACCCCCACAAAACGAAAAAAAAAAATCTCAGTGCACACTGCAAACCCTCCCTTGCTACCTCCCCCTGCCGACCGCTTGCGCCATGTATATAAGAGGGGGACAGCACAACATTTGTAAAGTTTATTGTAGCATTACATTAACTTTGTTGTGGATTTTGTAAATGTCTGGGGGATAACTATCATTTAATTAACATTGGTGAACATTTACTCTACACTACTCTTCTTGTGTTAAAGGACAAGGAAATCTAAAATAGAATAAGGCTAGAAATGCTGTATTTTTTATACTAAACATAAGCATGAACTTACTGCACCACAAAGCCTAATCAAACAAATGATTTATGCTTTCAAAGTTGGTCACAGGGGGGCTGTCATCTTGTAACTTTGTTAAACATCTTGGTCGGACCTTGCACATGCTCAGTGTGGTCTGGGCTGTTTAGGGATCATCATAAACAAAGCTGCGTGAATTCTGCATGGCTGGTAAGTTAGGCGGGGCTCCCCCTGCAGTTCATAAGCATGATTGTTTCCCTGCTCAGCAGTTAGGGACCATCTGACAATTCCTATCCACAGCAGTAAATGAAGGGAGAATTTCACTGCATACAGTCAGGTTTCTTATAAAAACTGTACACATTTTTTAATAAAAATATATTGGAGAAAGGTTTCTTTTTCATTGAAGAAAGTAAAAATGGGATTTTATTTTTTTGCCTTTCCTTGTCCTTTAACGTTCGTCTTTAACCTTCGTCTGTTGCAAATATGCCCTTCACCTGCATGTTATTCTACAGGTACACAACTGAATGTGTACAACTGCAGTGTGCAAATGGAGCCTAGTAATAATTGCCTGGTGAAGACAAGTGTACAGGAGTATGATACAACTGCAGCTTGGCCCCAATTCAACTGGAACACGGAAGGGTAGCTAAACCATTTCTCAGTATAGATATTGTACATGTAAAAACATTACTATGTTTTGGTAGACCTGTTTTCTACAGGCTTTATTTTTAATTTTCAGGATCTGTTTAAGCTTAGATACATTCACATTTTTTTAATTTAAAAAATTCAAAAATCTTAAATGACTTACATCTTTCCCAGGTAGACCAATGGGTCCAATGTCTCCTTCATCTACTTTTTGACCCTACAAATAAAGACAACAATTTAACATTTAAAAACTCTGAATATAAATTTATATTAAAGTTTACATGAATTTTCACCTCTAGGAAAAAGTTTTTTTTTGTACTAGCCAAGAAACACTGAATATAGTTTGGGTATAATATTAATTGACATCAAGTTAATCATTAAAATTTACTAAGGTTCAAATGTTAAATTCAAATTTTCTTATTTTTTATTGTTCAAAACTCACAAATTCGAATTTTAAAACCACCAACTTGAATTTGAATGTGAGATTTATCACCCCTCGATCCTGGAAACAGTTCTAATTCGACTATTCTCCACCTAAAACCTGCCGAGTCAGTGGCAGAGATCCCTTGAACTATATAAAGATGTTAATAGTAGTGATGAGCAAAAGTTTCGCTTTGAAAATGATGCCCCATAGACTCCAATGACTAAAAAAAAAATTGCGCATGAAAAAAAATTGATGCACAAAAGTCATTTTTTTTTCCCGAGGAAAACTATTAGAATTCGATTCAAATTCAGTTAGAGTTTTCTGGTCGGGACTATTCGATCGAATTTTAGATGTTTGAATTATTTCATAAATATACCATTCAAATTGTGAATAAAATCGAATTTATTAGAGTTTAAAAAAAAAATCTAATTTTCTCTAAAATGTGACCTAAGACTCTATCTATCAATAAGAGTGTTTGGCTTGTTAAAAAATCATCTTGCATTTTGTAAATTTAAATAGTGTCTTCTTTGGGCATTCTTGATGTAATTCACAACGATGGATAATTCAAATACATACTGAAATATGTTTACTTATATCTGTTAAGCCAGAGATTGATACATATATAGAAATATATTCCATGAATTGGTTTATCTCCCTAAATAGACATCTCTGCTGAAAACACTTAAAATACCTTTAGTTTAATACCAGATGAGCTAATCAATAGTTTGCATTATATGTTCAGTTTTATTATGCATACCACTAACTGACAGCAGAGGGAAAGGTAAGTGCATTTCAGTGCAATGTAACTACTAAACTACTGGACATATACATATATACATATAAATTATAGACTACTTCAGATGACGTGTCTTTTGGAGAAGAACATTTTTCCACTTATTTTTCTATACCAGACCTCTAGTTCCTCACACCCCCTGCCCTCCCCAAACCTTTATACAAGCATTCTGTATATGAAGACACCATAGAATCTATTTTATTATGATGAACAATATATCTAAAAATAAGGATATTAGAAGTGACATTAGAACTCCTCTGTAACTTTCAAGGCCTAATGCACACACAGGAATTCAATCATAAAATGTATGTACAGTTATTAATTTAGAGAAGATGTTGAAAACTGTCCGGAACAAAAGGCATAAACACTATCACTAACGTGCTGCCCTATTAATCTTTTATTTATGTATAAGAAAGGATAGAATAATCTACTGCAAATGTAATTATTTTGGGTTCCATGACCAAAAAAAATTTATATTCTCCCAAAATGAGGCTTCCATGATATTGAATGGGTGGGGGCAGGCCCTGTGTGAAAACCTGTTGAAGTAAATACGAGTTTATTTCTGGAAGCTCATCTTAAAGGCCAAATGGGTTGACATCTGGGGTTTACAGTTGATACCTTAATCCTAGAACTACTGCAGACAGTGTTTTAATATATTTCTAAACCACTCATTTACAGTCACTACACCACAGTTATTCTGGTCAGGATCTTTTATGCTTCTAAATTCAGTTTCTAGTTCCAAATGAATTAGGACAAATAGAAATAAGGTTGAAAACAACATTTATGTTCAGAACTGCTGTTTCCCCCCAACAAAATCACAGCCATTCGCAGTCAACTGAATGGTTCTGAAAAGTCATTCAAGTCAGAAAGGTGTTTTGCTTATTGACTTCAACATTCCAGGACCCTTTTTTCCTCCAAGAACCTCATAAAGGAGAAGGAAAACTACTGAAGCAGTTTATTGACCATAGATAAGCCACAATAGTGCAAGCTATAACACTATGGGGCCGATTCATTAACTTCGAGTGAAGGATTCGAAGGTAAAAAGCTTCGAATTTCGAAGTTTTTTTGGGCTACTTCGACCATCGAATGGGCTACTTCGACCTTCGACTACGACTATCGAAGGATTCGAAGTAAAAATCGTTCGACTATTCGACCATTCGATAGTCGAAGTAAAAAAAAAAGTCTCTTTAAAAAAAAATTCGACCCCCTAGTTCGGCAGCTAAAAGCTACCGAAGTCAATGTTAGCCTATGGGGAAGGTCCCCATAGGCTTTCCTAAGTTTTTTTGATCGAAGGATATTCCTTCGATCGTTGGATTTAAATCCTTCGAATCGTTCGATTAGAAGGATTTAATCGTTCGATCGAAGGAATATTCCTTCGATCGTACGATCGTACTATCTGCGCTAAATCCTTCGACTTCGATATTCGAAGTCGAAGGATTTTAGTTCCTAGTCGAATATCGAGGGTTAATTAACCCTCGATATTCGACTATTGATGAATCGGCCCCTATGTTTTTTTTCTGCATACCTGAGTAAACAGCTCTAGAAGCTCTTTGTTTGTTTAGGATAGAAGCTGCCGTATTAGCTTGGGTGACATCACTTTCTGCCTGAGTCTATCCCAGCTCACTCATAGCTCTGGGCTCAGATTACAGCAGGGAGGGAGGGAGAAAAGAGAAAACTGAGCATGCTTAAGCCCTAGCCCTGGAGGTTTATGCTGAAAACAGGTAGTCTGATACAGAAGCCCAGGTGTACACAATAGAAGGAAAGAAATGCTGTGTTTCTTTTGAGGAATCAGAGCAGCATTACTTCAAGGGTTTACTGGTGTATTTACAGTATATAAACATTACTGATAAAGTTTACTTAATTTTTTCTGATGAAGCTCAGTTTTACTTTTCCTTCTCATTTAAATTGCTCAAACTTAACATGCCCATTCCTTGTGTGTGAGTACATTGGATCATACAAACCAGTGGGAGTGGTGGTTGTACATTAAATAGCAGTGTTCTGTTTCTTAAGAACTGAATGACAAATCATAAAATATTAACTGTTTACTGAATAGGCTTTATTATTTTAAAGTGTTTTAAATAAGGGCGGTTTTATGTGAAATGTTTTTAAAGAAACCTTTTTTTAGTTTTGAAGCTGGCCTGCATGTCATAGCTCAAAAAGGAGAGGTTAGAATAGTTTTTGTACAGTGGACTTTCAGTGTGAGGATAACAACTGTCTATGGTATGAATATAAAGATTTAAAGGAGAATTTTGTAATTTTTGTCATCATGGTAGCAGATCTTTAACAGTTAATTCAAAAAGGCAGCAAAAAGAATAAGTTAGTTTCATTAGTGTATTAGCTGGAATAGAATATCAAATGTACATTGCAGACTCATTTCTCTTTTAATGTTCCTTTGCTTCAAACAGCTCTAAAATAACAGTGGGCTTCCTCAACAAGCTGACAGCCTGTTAATCTCTCTGAATTTCTCATCAGTAAGGGAGGCTTGAGTACACTTATCTTAGGCTGTTATTGTGCACTTCCCTGCATGGTTTCTGCATTTTCTCCTGTGCAACTGATTTATGACTAGGAGCAAAGAGATGTAATGCCATGTTTATGAAGGCTTCTATTTGAATGTGATTTTAGTTGGCTTGTTTTGCTGGACATTTCACGTTATTATGCAAATGATGTTATGAAAATGCAGAGCGAACAGCAAATTTTGCTGCCTGAAGTGACATTCTGCTAATGCTAATGTAAGCATTGCTGCTAACTTATCCTAAAGTTAATTTAAGTTTTACTGTTTCAGCCAGGTTATATTATAGTTAAAGGGACAGTGACACCAAATAATGAAAATGACACTATAATTTGCTGTTGTCCTGCATGGGTAAAAGTGGTGTGTTTGCTTCAGAAAGACAACTATAGTTTATATAAACAAGCTGCTATGTAGCCATGGGGGCAGCCATTCAAGCACAGGATACACAGTAGATAACATATAAATTCTAAGGAATCCCATTGTATACTAAATAGCTTATCCGTTATCTGCTGTGTATCCTGTGTCTTTTCTCCTTTTTTCCCAGCTTGAATGGCTGCCCCCATGGCAACCCAGCAGCTTGTTTAAATAAACTATTGTAGTCTTTCTAAAGCAAACATACACATTTTACCACTGCAGTACACCCATACATAACATTGTCATTCCTTTAAAACACTTTCATTTTTTGGTGTTACTGTTCCTTTAAGCCTCCAGGGCTTGTGCTTGAGCATGCATAGTTTGCTCTTCTCTGCCTCTCCCGGTCCCTTCTCCCTCCTCCCCTTCCTGCTGTAATCTGAGCCCAGAGCTATGAGCGAGCAGGAAGTTATGTCACACCAAGCTTATATGGCACCTTTTATCCTAAACAAACAGCTTCTAGAGCTGTTACTGGTGAAGCATTCTACAACATATAAATAGTGTTCTAGCTTGGACTATCCTGGTTTATCAGTTGGCAATTAGCTGTCTCTGCCTCAGTAGCTTTCCTTCTCTATTATGGCGATGTTTCTGCTATTATGAATTTATAAAGCAAAAAGCTAATATTAGTCCATGAGCGGTATGGAAAATACTGCTTGTATTTGTATGCAATACTGTTAATTTAATATTTTTCTGACTGAAAAGACTTTTTAAAATATAGTCACTCGCCATGGAAGTGGGAATGTGCACAAGACACAAAAGTATGACTTCATTTCACTAGCAATTCATTGTATATAGTTCCTGCCTAAATATCACAAAAAAATCTTTTCCAACAGTACAAGTAGAAGAGATGTTTCTCAACTTTCCTCTTGATAATATATTCATACTAAATACACAATTCGTAAATGATTTCTGGCACTCTTTGAGCTTCTTTTCATGTTTTCACCACAGTGATGTTGCTTCAAAATTCCTGCTGGTTGTTTGTGCTCTTGTATATATTCTTTTGTTTCCTTTTTGTTGTGCAGATATTTTTTTTTACTATCTGGGTATTGCATTGTCTCAGTCTATTTCTCTGGCAAAGGTCTAATTCATCAAAGGTGCTATTAGCTATTAGTAATAATCGTTCGCATATTCAACCATTCGATAATCGAAGTACTGTCTCTTTAACCCTTTAAGTGCCACAGAACGTAGAATCTACGTTCTGTGGAAAAGTAACTTGAAATGCCACAGAACGTAGATTCTACGTTCTGCAGCACTTCCGGGTTCTGGAGCGGAAGAGCGGCTGTTAGAGCCGCTCGCTCCGTTCCGCTTCGATCCCCTGCCTCTAGGCAACGAGCAGCAAAAAAGCCAAAAGCAGCAGCAGGCACGTGTTACTTACGTGTCCTGCTGCTGCAGCCTGCACTGCGCCATCCAGCTCCTGAGCTCTTCCTGGGACCCCTCCACATCGTGTGCAACACTCTTCAGCGACTTTTTCAGGTTAGTGCAACAATTACACACACAAACACACCAACACACACTTATTACAGTAATACACACTTAGATTCACACTTACACACACTTACACACACATTTTTGGGGATTGGGGGTCACTTACACTCACTGCACTCACACACACGTGCACACGCACACACACGCACATACATGGCATTGTGGCTTTTTTTTTTTTTTTTTCTTATCGCATCATCTCTTTTTTTGCCTGAAAAAAATGTTTTATTGCCATTACGAATAGCGTATTCTCTAACCGTACCGTGCAATACCTTTTGTATGTTATTTCGGTGATTATATTGCAATTTTGGGTATTTTGGTGCATTTTTAGCCATTTTATTGAATTATTAGCCATTTTATTGCATTTTCAGCTCTGCATATGTTGTGTTCACTTGTTTCTAGCCGTATAACCTGTTTGGCCCAGCTAAAATATTCAAACTGTGATTCTGACGGCCGAAAACACTAGTCTGGAAAAAAAACATTGATTTTTGTGGTTTTATTGGATTTTTTTTCATTTCACTCTTTACTGCCTTATTTTGTTTTGCCTTGTAAATTTTATCTACTATATATCCATTTGGGGGTCTCTGTGCGTCACATAGTTTGGTATATCTATACATATTGGGCATCAAAGTGTTCAGTAGACCCCTGGCGTTCATATTTAGGATGTTTTATGCTGATACGTTATGAAATGTGGGGCATATAATGGGGTAAAATTCAAGCTTTCTGACGATTTTCAGAAATTTGATAAAAACCGTTATGTTCAGCATTGCTTTGCAGTTTGGCAGTTTGCAGTAGAAACACATATTTACCCATATTGGATTCGTCAGAATGCGTACTTTCTGAAAATATATGGTTTTCTGGGGTCTCTGTACTGTTAGGGGGGTCTAATGTTGCATAATACACACACCAGGTGCTTATATTGCAGCAGCCAGCGCGTCAGCTGTGAAAATATATATATACACTATTGTCATTTGGTGGTCTCTGTGCGCCACATAGTTTGGTATATCTATGCATATTGGGCATCAAAGTGTTCAGTAGACCCCTGGCGTTCATATTTAGGATGTTTTATGTTGATACGGTACGAAATGTGGGGCATATAATGGGGTAAAATTCAAGCTTTCTGACGATTTTCAGAAATTTGATAAAAACCGTTATGTTCAGCATTGCTTTGCAGTTTGGCAGTTTGCAGTAGAAACACATATTTACCCATATTGGATTTGTCAGAATGTGAACTTTCTGAAAATATATGGTTTTCTGGGGTCTCTATACTGTTAGGGGGGTCTAATGTCGCATAATACACACACCAGGTGCTTATATTGCAGCAGCCAGCGCGTCAGCTGTGAAAATGTATATACACTATTGTCATTTGGTGGTCTCTGTGTGCCACATAGTTTGGTATATCTATGCATATTGAGCATCAAAGTGTTCAGTAGACCCCTGGCGTTCATATTTAGGATGTTTAATGCTGATACGTTACGAAATGTGGGGCATATAATGGGGTAAAATTCAAGCTTTGTGACGATTTTCAGAAATTTGATAAAAAACGTTATGTTCAGCATTGCTTTGCAGTTTGGCAGTTTGCAGTAGAAACACTTATTTACCCATATTGGATTCGTCAGAATGTATACTTTCTGAAAATATATGGTTTTCTGGGGTCTCTGTACTGTTAGGGGGGGTCTAATGTCGCATAATACAAACACCAGGTGCTTATATTGCAGCAGCCAGCACGTCAGCCGTGAAAATGTATATACACTATTGTCATTTGGGGGTCTCTGAACGCCACATAGTTTGGTATATCTATGCATATTGGGCATCAAAGTGTTCAGTAGACCCCTGGCGTTCATATTTAGGATGTTTTATGCTGATAAGTTACGAAATGTGGGGCATATAATGGGGTAAAATTCAAGCTTTGTGACGATTTTCCGAAATTTGATAAAAACCGTTACGTTCAGCATTGCTTTGCAGTTTGGCAGTTTGCAGTAGGAACACATATTTACCCATATTGGATTCGTCAGAATGTGTACTTTCTGAAAACATATGGTTTTCTGGGGTCTCTGTACTGTTAGGGGGGTCTAATGTCGCATATTACACACACCAGGTTCTTGTATTGCAGCAGCCAGCGCGTCAGCTGTGAAAATGTATATACACTATTGTCATTTGGGGGTCTCTGTGCGCCACATAGTTTGGTATATCTATGCATTTTGGGCATCAACGTGTTTAGTAGACCCCGGGCATTCATATTTAGGATGTTTTATGCTGATAAGTTACGAAATGGCATATAATGGGGTAAAATTCAAGCTTTGTGACGATTTTCAGAAATTTGATAAAAACCGTTATGTTCAGCATTGCTTTGCAGTTTGTCAGTTTGCAGTAGAAACACTTATTTACCCATATTGGATTCGTCAGAATGTGTACTTTCTGAAAATATATGGTTTTCTGGGGTCTCTGTACTGTTAGGTGGTCTAATGTCGCATAATACACACACCGGGTGGTTATGTTGCAGCAGCCAGCGCGTCAGCCGTGAAAATGACTATACATATTGTCATTTGGGGGTCTCTGTGCGCCACATAGTTTGGTATATCTATGCACATTGGGCATCAAACTATTTAGTAGACCCCTATGTTTATATTTAAGATGCTTTATGCTGGTAATGATACATGGACAATACAATGCTGGAAAGTTGAAGCTTTGAGGCAATTTTCAGTTATTTCACCAAAACCGCCAAATTTGGCAAAGCCTTGCGACTCAGTAATTTGGAGCAGAAAGGCATGGGTACCCATTTTAGATTCTGTAGAATGTGTACTTTCCAAAAATGTATGGGTTTGGGGGGTAAACTTATATTTCTGTGTTTTTACCCTACAAAAATTCAGTTAATGTGTTGATTTTTCATTAGCTGAAGTTACCCACAGGACAATTTGTATGTGCTAACTTCATTTTGGGGCCTCTAAATGCCATATACTTTGGTAAACCTATGCACAGTGGGCACCAAACTGTTTGGAGGACCCCTGGCAATCACAATTTGGGTGCTTTTTTGTGATACGTAATGATACATGGGCGATATGATGCTGGAAAGTTGAAGCATTGAGGCAATTTTCAAATATTTCACAAAAACCGTCAATTTTGGGAAAGCCTTGCGACTCAGTAGTTTGGAGCAATAAGGCATGGGTACCCATTTTAGATTCTGTAGAATGTGTACTTTCCAAAAATGTATGGGTTTGGGGGGTAAACATATATTTCTGTGTTTTTACTCCACAAAAATGAAGTCAATGTGTTGATCTTTCATTAGCTGAAGTTACCCACAGGACTTTTTGTATGCACTAACTTCATTGTGGGGCCTCTAAATGCCAGATACTTTGGTAAACCTATGAACAATGGCCACCAAACTGTTTGGAGGAACCCTGGCAATCATATTTAGGGTGCTTTTTCTTGGTGCATAACGATACATGGGTGATATGGTGCTGAGAAGTTGAAGCTTTGAGGCAATTTTCAGATATTTCACCAAAACCGACAATTGTGGGAAAGCCTTGCGACTCAGTAGTTTGGAGCAGAAAGGCATGGGTACCCATTTTAGATTCGGTAGAATGTGTACTTTCCAAAAATATATGGGTTTTGGGGGGTAAACATATATTTCTGTGTTTTTACCCCACAAAAATGCAGTCACTGTGTTTATTTTTCATTAGATGAAGTTACCCACAGGACTATTTGTATGCGCTAACTTCATTTTGAGGCCTCTAAATGCCAGATACTTTGGTAAACCTATGAACAATGGCCACCAAACTGTTTGGAGGAACCCTGGCAATCATATTTAGGGTGCTTTTTCTTGGTGCGTAACAATACATGGGTGATATGGTACTGAGAAGTTGAAGCTTTGAGGCAATTTTCAGATATTTCACCAAAACCGACAAATGTGGGAAAGCCTTGCGACTCAGTAGTTTGGAGCAGAAAGGCATGGGTACCCATTTTAGATTCGGTAGAATGTGTACTTTCCAAAAATATATGGGTTTGGGGGGTAAACATATATTTCTGTGTTTTTACCCCACAAAAATGCAGTCAATGTGTTGATTTTTCATTAGCTGATATATTATTCAAATTGCAGGTGAGTGATTGCTCACCAAAGTTAATCACATCTCAAAGGAGATAATTAACTGATTAAAAAACTGTCACTTAAATTAAAGTGCACTTAAATATGGAGTGTGAGAATTGTCTGAACAGAAACCAGGTCTGGGGATACTGAGCAAAGTACCCCATCTATTGCCCACTGGTCAGCAAATTCTTTCAACCGACCAGTAAACACTGCTTGGGTATACTCTGCTCGGATGCGGGAACGCACCAGCACTCAGAACAAGACCTCTGCTGGCAGAGGATTCCCACCTTCCAAACATTGCTTTCTAGATTTATGGATGACTAATTTAGCTAAAGCCAGGAGCAAGTTGGAGAGAAGGTCTTTCTCTTTATTGTCCCGGGATACTGGGCGTCCGAAAATATAAACATGAGGGGAAAAGTGTAACCAGAACTGCAGGTAAAGCTTCCTCAAAAGAGCCAATAGAGGTAGCAGTCTGGCACACGTAAAATAAGCATGAAACACAGACTCTCCTTTGCCACAGAATGGACAAGCAGCTGGGGAGTCTGTAAAACGAGCTAAATACTCTCCCGTGCTCAATGCACCATGCAGCACTTTCCAACTCAAGTCTCCAGTGGGTCTAGGCACCAAACTGGAATAAAGAGTTCCAAGGTGGACGTGGCTCTCCAGCATCTAAAACCCCATCAATGAAGGTGTGAGAATCAGGAGATATTGTGTCCTTGATTTCCTTGAGCAGATGGTGTGGAACCCTAGTGGTGAGGAATCCCATGCGTTGCATAACTGCTTGAGAGTCCACCCAATCTGATTTCTCAAAATCCAGGAGATCTCCAACTCTGGTTAACCGAGCCTGGCAAAGGCGACGTCGGATGCTGATGGATTCTAACATCCTAGTCTTAAAAGATGGATGGTAAAGTAGGGGCTCATTTAGAATGTCTTCCCCTTCAATGGCTCCTTGCCTTAACACGGATACCATGCTCCAGGTCTTTAGCGTGTCTTGGTAGTAAGCCGGCAGGGTTGAAAGGTTCCTTAGGAAACCTTCAGGTTCAATTATAAACAATTGCCGGTCATATCCCATATTTCGTACCTGGCGATAAATACTCGATGCTAGAGTACACCACTGTGGAGAAGGATCTGCATACAAGTATCTCTGTATTTGCTGGAGACGGAAGGTGTGCACTTGAGAACGTATACACACGACTCCCTGCCCTCCCTCTTTCAATGGGAGGCTTGAGACACCTGCAGAAACCCAATGCTTTCCTATCCAGAGAAAGTCCAGTAACCTTCTCTGGATCTTAGCAATGAATTCTTGGGTTGGGCTAAGACATATCAGCCGGTACCAGATCTGAGAGGCCACCAGCTGATTAATCACCAAAGCTCTCCCCCTCATAGAAAGTACTTTAGCAAAACCCTTCCACTTTCCAAGGCGCGTTAGAACACACTCCTCAAGTTCAATGTGAGACAGGATACTCCTCAGCTGATAGGTAGACGCCTAAATATTTAATGATTTTACTCTCCCACGAGATGTCACGAAAAGCAGGAGGCAGGAAATCTACCTTTAGAGAACCTTCCAGAAGGCCTGAGCTCTTGGACCAGTTGATCCGGGCAGATGAGGCAGCAGCGTAGACTTCTTGACACTCTTGTGCCCGCTCAAGATCAACTAGGTCCTGGGCCACAAGAATTACATCATCAGCGTATGCTGAGAGAACCACCCTCATGTCGGGTTCTTTGAGCACCAGTCCCGTGAGCCTTTTCCTTAAGAGACACAGGAAGGGCTCAATGGCCAGCGAGTACAGTTGTCCCGACAAGGGGCATCCTTGCCGAACTCCTCGTCCAAAGGCCAGAGGTGCAGTCAGAGACCAGTTGATTTTAACTAAACACTCTGCAGAGGCATACATTGTTTTCAGGTAGCCCACAAACTGCGGGCCAAAGCTATAGGCTTGCAGAGTGCCTATAAGATATTGGTGATCCACCCTGTCAAATGCCTTCTCTTGATCCAGAGAGAGAAAAGCAAGAGATAGACCAGTCCTTCTCGCAAAATGTAGTAAGTCTCGGATTAAAAAGACATTATCAAAAATTGTCAGACCGGGGACTGTATAGGACTGGTCAGGATGAATCACCTCTGCCAGCACAGATTTGAGCCTAAGTGAGATAGCTTTGGCCACGATCTTATAGTCTGTGCTAAGCAGTGAGACTGGTCTCCAGTTCTTAATAAGACGGAGATCCCCCTTCTTAGGAAGTAGTGATAACACTGCTCGACGACACGAAAGTGGCAACTCACCTTTCTTTAAGGCATCAGTTAGGACCCTATGGAAATCAGGGCCCAGAGTATCCCAGAAGAACTGGAAGAACTCTATGGTCAGTCCGTCAAGCCCAGGAGATTTATTGTGGGGCATTAAACAAAGTGCTTGAGAGAGTTCATCTAGAGTGATTGGTGTTTCCAACCTCTCTTTTCTCCTCTCACTGACCACTGGAAGCCCATCCCATAGCTCCTCACAGGCATCTGGAGAAAAAAGGTTTTGATAGAAGGACCGGGCTCTGTCCCGGATAGCCTCCGGATCCTCAAGGGGGGTTCCATCCTCCACAAAAAGGCATGTGATTTGTTTTCGGTTCCCCTTCTTCTTCTCCAGAGCATAGAAGAATCGCAGACCACGATCCATATCACAAAGTAACTGCATCCGGCTTTGCACAAAGGCACCACGAGCCTGTTGTTGTTCCATGTTACGCAGCGCTTCTTTCCTTTCTAGATATTCACACTGAAGGGCTTGGTCTTCAGAGCCTGATAGCCTGTGCTCAAGATCAAGCACCTCCCCATTCAGTGCCTCAATCTCTGCATTGCGCTGCCCGCTCACACTTTTGGTATACTCTTGACACAAGAGCTTTAGGTGAACCTTGCCTACATCCCACCACTGGTTCAATGTGGCAAATTAATCCTGAAAGGCCCTCCAGACTCTCCATGTATCCCGGACTGACTTTGCAAAACCCTCATCTTCTAATAAACTGTTGTTAAAGTGCCAGTAAGCAGCTTTCGGCAGAGATGGTGCGATTGACATTCTCAGGGATACACAATTGTGGTCTGAGAATGGTGCCAATCTAATGGTGCTCGACTCGGCTCGTGACATGAGATGGCTCGATATATATATCCTATCAATCCGGGATTGAGAAACATGACCATCTCTCACCCTGACATAGGTAAAGGCAACCGTCTCTGGGTTCTGTTCTCTCCATATATTAACCAAGGAGAAATGAGCAATTAGTTCTCGCAAAACGGACTCAGACGAGTCTCTTTTCTTGGGTACATTGCGATCTCAAGCATCAAGGGTGTAATTAAAATCACCCCCTATAATCAAGGCTTCATCAGTCAATTGTCTCCATGTAGGCTGACAAACTTTCAAAGAACCGTGCCCTCTCTGGTCCGGTAGTAGGAGCATACACATTCATTAGATTATATGTTCTACCTGACTCCCGGACCCGAAGATGCAATAGACGGCCAGGGATGACAGAGGTAGCACTCAGGACCTCTGGCTGGAAGGAATCTGAGAAAAGGGTCACCACCCCGCATGATGTCCAAGTGAGGTGATTAAAAAAGACCCTTCCCTTCCACTCCAGATTCCAGCTTGCTTCAAGCTCTGGAGTGGTGTGGGTCTCTTGGAGGAAACTCACAGAGTACCCTCCTTGACGAAGAAAGGAGAGTACCTGAAACATTCGGAAAGGATTCCGACAGCCATTAGTATTAAGTGTGCTTATACTCAAGGCCATTACTGAGTCTTAGGAAGTGCTTTAACCTTCATCAAGGTCTGATGAGAAAAACATTTTTTGTGAAACTTCATTATATGGAGATATTCCGCTGTTCCATAGTTCTTGGCCTCTTTTATGACCTTAATGTATTGTCTCACAGAATTGATAACTAAAGGCAAATCATGCCACTTCTCCAGAGCCATGTGCATCTTCTTCTCTAATTTAACACCAAGGGTGCTCTCAAGAAACTTTTTGAGTTCCTCAGCAGGGATGATTGGGGTAGAAGGATTTTCCACTCCTATGTCAACCTTCTCTTCGATGTTCCCCTCATCCATGAGCTCTTCCTGGCTAAGGGATTGATAATCTCCCCTCTCCACTAGAGCTTTGAGAATCTCTCCACAAGTTGTTACAGGAAAAGTATCAGAATCACTTTTCTGGAGACCCTGCAATGGCTCAGGTGTTCCCTCAACTTCACTTGAAACACATTTGGAAGTGTTTGACACAGGAGCAATAGAACTAATTAGCTCCCCAGCAACAGGTCGAGCTTTGGAGGCTCGATGGTTAGCCTCTGCCCTCTCCACTACCTCCTGTGCTTTCTGGATGGCAATAACATTTGGGTCAGTTGAAGACAAGGGAGGAGAGATTTTAGCATGAACAGTAGAGGTTGTCTGGCTACCCTCCTCCGTATTTACAACTCCACCCTCACCATCTTCCCTAGCAGTCTCATCTGCAGGGTCCTGTATGGGGGTTAGCCCAATATTCTCCCCCTCCTGGAGTGAAATACCCTGAGGCACTAAAAACTGAGGCTGGTTGCAGTTCCCAAATCTCAGCACTTCAGGAACACTGACTGCCCACTCTGCAGGAGTCTCATTAGGTGTCTCTTTACACTCCAAGGGAAGATCTTCCAAATGATTTTGAGGCAGATACTGCACCCCTGACTCTGTGGGGAAACCAACACTGCCATGTTCAAGGCCATGCAGACCATTAACCTCATTATTCCCCACCTGGTCTGGAGGCAAGAGTGCATGGTCTGACACCGGTTGATCGTGACCAACAGTTGGGCCAGACAATGTCACCACATGAGGAGCAGAAGTTTTGCTGCCCTTTTTACCCTTGGATGGGGGTGCCCCATCATTAACCACTGATGCCCATTCCTCAGGTACCAGCAAGTTTGATTTAAATTTCCTCTTTTTCTTGGCATCTGAAGAGGAAAGGCCACTATCTGCCCCAACCCGAACAGGTGTTACAATCATGGGTACCCCCACACCTTCAGGGGTGCCCATAACAGGGGTACACTTTTTTGTGGTAGGAACAACTGTGACCCTGGGGGAAGCTTTGACATGTTTTCCCCCCTTCTCTTTTGCCGCAATTGTAAGACATGCTGCAGCCTTAGATGTCTTCAGTGAAGGAGGAGGTTTGGATGTTGTAGAGGTGGGTTGTGTAACAGCCACATTGAGGTTCTTTAGTGAAGGAGATATCCCCTTTGAGGACCCTGCTGAAATAGTCCCAGCAGGATAAGATGTTTTATTTGAGGCACTGGGAGCAGGAACAGGGGCTGTGGTCTTAATTTGCCCTTTGGGGCAACTCTGGCGAGTGTGCCCCAGGTTCTTGCAAAGGAAGCACCTCACTTCCTCTGTGCTGTAAAAAATTTTATACAGCACCCCTTCAAATGGAACCCCTCAAGACCCCTCAATAGTGTCTTGCCCCCGAGGTAAAAGTAGTTGAATCTGCCTTTTAAAGGAAAGGACGTGCCTCAGTCTGCTCTCCTTACATCCCAGGGGAATTCTAGACATATTTGATTTTAACTCCCCAAGCGCTTGCAGGTGGGGGTACAATAAGTGGTCTTGCAGGAAGGGGGGCACATTAGATAAAACCACCCTTGTGCCCAATCCTTCTAGGGGTTCTACAGGGACATAACTCCCTCCCACTGTGATACCCCTCTGTACCAGAGCATGCACTGCAGTTAGCGTACGGGCAAAGATTATGGCTTTCCCATACATTTTACTTGCTGCCACTACTGCAGAATGGCCCACCACTTCAGCTGCGGCCTTTATATAAGCCTCTATGCCATGAGTGCTTGACATTAGGCATCTGACCCCATGCTTCCTTGTAAGCTTCTCTACCCCAGCAGTGACTTGGCTTGGATTGCTGCCAGTAGCTACCGCGTGTGCAAATGTTTTAGCAGGGGTCACATTGGCTGCAGCAGCAGAAGTAGAGGCAATGGGGCTTTTTGACATGGGCTCTGACTGGTGTTTCCTTGCAGAGCTACAGCTGGGTTTTTCAGGTCCTTTTGCTTAAGAACCAAGAGATGTTTTTTTATAACTTTCCTTTTTATTCCCTCCCATTATTATACACAACACCACATAAAAAGATAGCTTTATACTATTGATTAACAAAAAAAGTAAGTTTTAAGTTGAGAAGCTGTGGCAGGGAGAGGGTTAATGTGAGCAGGTGCCTGGGAGCTGCACTGCTGCTGCTGGAAAAGATTTTATATTTATACTTATATTAAATCCTTCTCCCTTTAGCTTTCTCTCCTCATAGAACTGAGTGCAAAATCAAAATACCCACTCAATCTGTACAAAAATTAAACAATTTGTGCTGAAACAACAGAAAAATGCAAATGAAACTGACACCCAGGTGCGGGGGAGGGGTAGGGGATCTAACAGTGAGTTTGTAGCCCAGAGCAAGTGAAGGGAACTGGGCTAGGAAACACTCACCTTCAGGGTCAAAAGAAAAATCGATTTTTAGTAAAGAAAATCAACTCAAAACTTCCCAAATTTCACCCACCAAGTGGACAACACATTCACACACCAAGTGATAACAAAAAATCCTGTCTCAAACAGGAATTTCAATGCTTAATTCAGCACTAAACAGAGAGCTTTCTCCTGTGTGTTAATTATTCATTAGCTGAAGTTACCCACAGGACTATTTGTATGCGCTAACTTCATTTTGGGGCCTCTAAATGCCAGATACTTTTGTAAACTTATGAACAATGGCCACCAAAATGTTCAGAGGAACCTTGGCAATCATATTTAGGGTGCTTTTTCTTAGTACATAATGATACATGGGTGATATGGTGCTGGGAAGTTGAAGGTTTGAGGCAATTTTCACATATTTCACCAAAACCAACAATTTTGGGAAAGCCTTGCGACTCAGCAGTTTGGAGCAGAAAGGCATGGGTACCCATTTTAGATTCAGTAGAATGTGTACTTTCCAAAAATATATGGGTTTGGGGGGTAAACATATATTTCTGTGTTTTTACCCCACAAAAAATGCAGTCAATGTGTTGATTTCTCAGTAGCTGAAGTAAAGTCCTGAACAATTTGGATGTGCTAACTTCATATTGGTGTCTCTAAATGCCAGATACTTTGGTAAACCTATGCATAATGGGTATCAAACTGTTCAGTGGACCCCTGGCAATCATATTTCAGGTGCTTTTTCTTGGTACCCTAATATAGTTTGGGATATGCGGAGCAGCAAAATAAAACCTTTGAAATGATTTTTCAGAATTTTGAATTTTTTTTTGAAAAACCGCTATGTTCAGACAAGCTTTTATGTTTGGTAGTTGGGAGTAGAGAGACATAGTTACCCATTTTGTAATCGGCAGAATGTGTACTTTTCAAAAATGTATGGTTTTCTGGGGTAAACCTACGGTTTCAGGATTTTTTGCCTTGGAATCTAAAGCATGCCGTTTTCTGCCTTAGTGCTTTCAAGATTCGGTAATATACTGCCGGGAGTTTTTGAGGTACAGAAGTCCTAAATCTCCCTAAAACTATACATATCTGGTATTGGCACGTTCGAGAGACATAAGGCTTTCCAAATCAGTTGGATTTTCATCCGTAAAATGAAAAATTTTTCTGGTATAAATTGATATACGATGAAAAATGGTAATTTTTCATTTTTTTTTGGTATTTAGCACTATAAATTTTTTTGCACAGGTGGAAATACATGAAAACTCAGGCAGATTTAGAAAGCTCAGTTTCAACCGAAAAAAACAATGTATAGTTTTCCTAGGTAAACTATAGGTTTCCCCTCAGAAAATGTCCCTAAAGTGAGAGAGCACAAAATGTTTCAAAAACGGCTGGCATTTCGTGTAGCCAAAATGTGAAATTCTGCTGGCACTTAAAGGGTTAAAAAAAACTTTGACTTCAATACTTTGCCAAATTAAACCTGCCAAAGTGCTATATTAGCCTATGGGGACCTTCTACAAACTTTTTTAAAGTCTTCACACATCATTGCTATAACAGTCTCAGTTGGCAAGTTTTATTTATAAATAATAATATCTCATGTTATTCACTAGCTGTTTGCATACACATGATTGTACATAATGTATAATATGACCTACTGTAAGTTCAAGGTAGATTAAACCCCTTTAATAGGTAAACAATATACCTTTTAGTAGGCATTCTCTTTGACCCTTCCCAGCCCTAATTTGCATATGCAAAAGGTTTTCAGCCAAACGATTTAGGATTCAGCCAAATCCCAAAATAGTGGGTTTGAAAAATATTGGATTTAGTGCATCCTTATCTGTTACTAAGATACATGTAATTCTTGCTCAAAGCCAAAACAGGGTTACCTAACATAAACTACAAATTCTATATCCATCTTAAAAAGTATTACAAAGGCCAAGGAAAACACTACTTAATTTAATTTCTTTTAATACAAATTTGTTTTCAGCTGAATTTTGACCCTACACATAAAATATATATTTATTTTCAAGGCAATTTAAATCAATAATATTCACAGTAACTTAGAATGTAGCAACAGACAAATGTGCACTGTTTAAAACAAATATTACAAAATCACTATACATTAAGAATACTGTTAAAAGATGTATCCTTTTCAAAATAAATTTCATCATACATGACATTCTGCTTCTTCTACTTTTATAAAAACCAACTCCTAGACTTCAATAAAGCAGTGCCCCAAAGGCCTAAGTGTTATGAAAATAATTGAATGCTTGTTAGGCATTTCCAGAAAATCTTGTTAAAGGAGTTGTTCACCTTTGAGTTAACGTTTGGTATGATGCAGAGAGTGATATTCAGAGACTATTGTTTTTCATTTTAGACCTATTATGGCTTTTTATTCAGCAACTCTTCAGTTTGCAATTTTAGCAAACTTGTTGCTAGAGTCAAAAGCGCCCTAGAAACCATGCAATGATTTGCAGTACATGCAGTTAACATGGATGAGAACTGATTTGGGTACAATTTGGAAATTACAGGAAAAAAGCAATTATTTTTTTTTTATTTTGTATACTTAAAAATAGCATTAAATACTGATACATTTGATAACATTGTGAAAATTGCAATACAGTTCAACCTTTCTGTAGAGAGTTTATGCAAATTGATATTCAATGATTGTAAACATTGGATTTTTCTAATGTGGTTCTTTATTATTCCATCTGCAAAATATTAAGTCAATATTTCAAATAAAAAAAACAAATGTGCTTGGACAATTAGTATGATATGGAACTTTGTTGTAGCTGGCTTAAATGCATTTTTGTATAATTACACAGGGAGATTGAAACAGTGTTCATGGGAAAATCAATGCTAGGTCTGATTTTCACCTAAACATAGAACATGTTGTGTTCTGGCCACAATGAGTTTTAGCTGTGCATTGTTGAATGACTGAACAAAAAACATTCTGTGCAGTCCTACTTTTATAACCACCAACATTCTGCAGCCAATAATGATGGTCTCAGGTGTATACTTCATACTGCATTTCATTGTTATACTTTTACTGCAATAGGCATTGCGTTATGAGCCCAGTGAGATGAAAGGCGACATGTTCAAGTGCACCTTTACATTCTATACACAACATGATATATCAAACATTCAAGACAGGTTTTTTTTATTTAGGTTTAAATTATGTTGTGCATTGTTTTTTTTCTCCTTCTGGTCTTCATAATTTCAAGATGACTTTGATAACATTTTTTGTTTTGGAAAATGCTGTTTTA